>NC_088867.1:31388592-31688592 GCF_032884065.1 Artemia franciscana | reverse complement strand
GCGCAGGTTTTTCTAGCATTATTTGAAAAAAAATGAAAAAATAAATATGAAAAGTTTTTTTCTACTGAAAGTAATGAGCAGCATTAAAACTTAAAACGAACAAAAATTATTACGCATATGAGGGGTTTACCTTCTCGTTATACCTCACTCTTTACACTAAATTATAATCAGTAATTTCAACTATTTATTCTGCGGCCTTTGTAATTCAGAGGTCATTCTTAAGGAATTGGGACAAAATTTAACCTTTAGTTTAAAGAGCGAGGTATCGACGAGGGTTGAATCCCCTCGTATACGCAATACGTTACGTAAGTTAGTTCGTAAGTTACGTATATCTTTTAACAATTAAAAAGTTTGAAACAAATTAAAAGCTCTAGGTGCCTTTTTAAGTAATCAAAAAATTGGAGGACAACTAGGCCTCCTCCCTCGCTCCTTTTTTCTCAAAATCTTCCGAATAATTGCAATTAGTTAATATGCAAATTTCTTTTTAATTATTTATGTGCGGAGAGTCAAGATCAAAACATGCTGTAATTCAAATACGTCCAGAAATTAAATAAAAAAACAAGTTTTTTAAATGAAAGTAAGGAGCAACATTAAAACTTAAAACGAACAGAAATTACTCCGTATATGAAAGGGGTTTTTCCTCCTCAACGCCTCCTCTTTATGCTAAAGTTTCTTACTATTTTAAAAGTAGAGTTAAGAGAAAGAGTCAAACTTTAGCGTAAAGAGCGAGGCGTTGGGGAGGAAAAGCCCCTTTCATATACGGAGTAATTTCTGTTCGTTTTAAGTTTTAATGTTGCTCCTTACTTTCATTAAAAAAACTTGTTTTTTATTTATTAATAGATAAGTCTATCTATCATCCGTCCACGCGTCATTCCTAGGGCAGAACTAAGCTAGATAGTCATAGAACTAAGATAGCTATAGAAACTATAGTTTTCCAAGTGTTTGGTTAAATGGCATGGATAAACGGCGGGAGTAAGTATGACTCTTTTATTGGAACAAAACTTGTTTATTAGCTTTTAGAAAGGCAAGCATGCTTAGAATCTAAGGCAGGTTGACCAAGAATTTAAAATTGACATAGGACAGTTAGATTGCCTGGAAAGAGAGGTAAACAAGGCACGCCTACCTATGTTCTTAGGCAGGTTGACCAAGAATTTATAATTGACCAAGAATCATCTAAATACTGATTCAATTTATTAGAAGCACTTTTCATGGGAAACATGATAAGTGGCCCCCAAAACAACTGTTTCACCAATGACCTTTCAGTAATATTAAACAGAATAGCTGTCTCAAAACTTGTTTCGTGAATGATGAGTGTCGGGGGGGGGGGGGTAACTATAATTTTTGACTTTTAAAAACGGAACTAGAACTTCTGATTTTTACAATCAAATGAGCCCATTTCAAAGTTTATACGAACATACATTCCATGAAAACCTTGTATGCCCCGGCACATAACTTACAACCCTTGCCCCTGGGTTCTGGGGAGTTTTGTCAATCTTAGAGGCACTGTGATGTGCACTTTTTTGACATTTTTTGCCAAAATGACTATCTTACAATTTCAATCAGGTGCAATTGAGAAAAAAGGACTTCGGGGGGGGGGGGGGGCTATTTGCTCTCCATCAACCTTTGACTCTTAAAAGGGAGCTAGAAATTTCCATTTTCAATCAAATGACTCTCCTCTAAAGCATATACGACCACCCCTTCCGTCAACACCTTATATACCCCCTGGGCATAGCTTACAACCCTTGCCTCCGGACTCTAGGTTTTTTTTTCAACCCCGAGTGTCTTTTCAAATGATCTTTGGACTATCTTTTTATTGGATGCATTTGGGAAAAGAGAATTTGGGGGGCTAGTTGTTCTCCGACCGCTTTTGGTTCTTAGAAAAGGGAATAGAGATTCAGATTCACAATTGAATGAGACCCCTTCGAAGTTTCTACGACCACTGCTTCCATAAGAAAACTTAAATGTTAATATTGGCCAACTAGTATATCTTATAGCTTTTGCCTTGAGGGCTCTGAGGAGGATGCCGTCAACCCCAAAGACATAACTACTGAACCTTTCAACCATGTTGAACAGAAGAATTTTCTCAAAATTTTGTCAGGGTTTGTTTGAGGAAATAATGGGAGGGGGAGGGGACTCGTTGCGCTCCAATCACTATTGACTTTTTAAAAAGAGCACTAAAACTTTCAATTTTTAATCGAATGAGCGCCTTTTGAAGTTTCTACGATGACACCTTCTATACGAACTGCTCTGGTCTGGAACAAATAAATAATATATTGTGCCAACATCGTTCTTTACTTAGGCAGCGCTATTGCGCTGCCTATGATACCAGATAAATACACTAACGTGATTAGTAATATATGCGAGAATAAAATTGTTGTAGCTAAGGTTGGTAATGAGGTTAGTGGCTAGTTTTGTATTGAATCAGGAGTTAAGCATGGTTCCCATTTATACGGTTTATCTTGATGGACTTGATTTAACTGATGGATATATCTATTTGATAAGGCATATAATACAAATATTTTTTTGGGCTGCAAGTATGCTAAGGGGAAGTATGTACCCCGTCTCACTATGGCCTCTGAGAATCGAAGGCTATATGAATATCCATTCGATAGTTCTTATTATATCTACTAGATATCATTTTTGCCGGTTCAGACCAGTATCACTGTTTTGTGGGATTAATTAAAAAAAACTTTTTCCACAAAACAAGTTTTTCAAAGAAAAGTAAAGAGCTCCATTAAGCCAAGAATGAGCAAAAACTGAAGTGAAATATTCTTCCAAGCATAAAACTATTACAAATCACTATCAATGAGTAAATGAAACTCAAAACGAACAGAAATTACAATAAATAGCCTAGGCAAACTCAAAACCAGCAAAAATTAGCATGAATAGGGCTGATAACCCCCATGCCTTCTAAAGACCAGAAGAAAATTTACTGAAAACAAAATACGTTTGATATGTTTTCACCTTTCTTGATTTCATAAATAAAAAAGTAGCAAAACCTTAAGGAAGAATAATCAGTGTATGTCAATTAAACTGAAAATCCACGGTCATTTGTTTTTTGGTTGTTTTTTTTTTTCAGTAAAGCAAAAATTGTGTTCTGGTCTTGAGAAGGCTTGGGGGTTATTAGCCCTAACCATGTTAAGTTTTGCTCGTTTTGAGTTTATATTAACTATTTATTGTAATTAATTTTAAAAAACACCTTTCCGAAAAAGAAGTTTTCTAAAGAAAAGTAAAGGCCATATTAAACTTGAGATAAACTTGAAATAAAAATCTACAATAACTCAAACTCAAAACAACCAAAAATAACTATTAAAGAACAAATGGAACCCAAAACGAACAGAAATTAAATCAAAAATTTCAAAGCAAATTCATAGCAAAAAAACACACATTAGGTACTAATATAAATGAATAAATAAGTCTTAAAACGAGTAAAACTTAAGTTTAATATGCAAATCAAGCTAAAATGGAA
Organism: Artemia franciscana; assembly: GCF_032884065.1. Lineage (NCBI taxonomy): Eukaryota > Metazoa > Arthropoda > Branchiopoda > Anostraca > Artemiidae > Artemia > Artemia franciscana. The sequence continues at coordinate 31,685,123 of NC_088867.1, read as the reverse complement.
TAAAAATATTTTGCTATTGAGGCAAATTGAAGGATTGTCCACGGAGGGAATTTCCTGGGTGGAATTGTTGGCGGGATGAATTTCAAAGGGAATTACCTGAAAGGAGAATTTTCCTGAGATTTTTTCATGGGAAATTAGCTGGGCACCGTTTATTTATATGTAATTACCTTTAATTTTAACTGATTTTAGCTTACTATGAAAGTTAGAGCCATTAACAGCCATTAAGGAGGGGGAGGGGGGATGCATGACATCTGAAAGCGAATGTAATACCAGTATAATTATAGTAAAATTAGAATCTTGTTGTTATTCTAATTACAGGTACTTAGAATGGTAGCCTTGGCAAAGAATTGTCTTACAATTAGTAGCATGAATGAATGTTTGGTTCTAATAGGGGGATTTTTCCCAGGCTTATGTAGTAATTATAACTTGAAGTTAAAACTCTCTGGTAGTCTAAAAATGAAGCAAAACAAATGCAGTTGCAATGTAAAATAAGTCCTAATTTGTTCCTAGTTCAGATGGTTCATCAGATAACATTCTCGAAAAAAAAAAACTGTAAGCAAGGACTGACTCGGCCCAATAGTAACAGAAACTAGACCTACGTTGCCCGGACAACGTAAAGTGTTGCGGCAACCGTTGTCCGGTTTCGCCGACTAAAGTGTTGCGAGAGCAATACTTTGGTTTTGTTTCTTTGCTATCGATCAGTAATCACATGATCAAAGGCTATTCCTCAGCGTTGAAAAACAAACAAAAAAACAACAAAATAGTATCGAAAGAAGGGACTAAATTGACTTTGCAGCCAGTTGAACTTTATCCTTTTCAATCGTAGACATCGTGACGGATGAAAACTCGGAAAAAACTTTTCAGGATCAAAATACCATAGATGACGTTCTATTAGCTATTACGAAACTATCTCATTGTTTTACATTTTCGTTTGTGCTTGTTTCTTCACTATCGGTCAAATGATGAAGCTGTCAGCCTATCGAAGTTTTTAAAATGGTATGTTCCAACAAGAACACAATCAGTTATCACAGAACCAAAGGCTATTCCTCAGCTTTGAAAAAAACAACTACAAAATAATATCGAAAGAGGGGACTAAATTGACTTTGCAGCCCGTTGAACTTTATCCTTTTCAATCGTAGACATCGTGACGAATGAAAAATTGTAACAATATCTTATATAATCTAGTTGGTATTATAAAGCTATCCGTAACTTTTCAGGATTAAAATACCGTAGGTGACACTAATTATTACGAAATTACCTCATTGTTTTACGTTATCGTTTGTACCCGTTGCGTAAACTCTTAATCATGTCAGATTTAAAGAGATCGAATACAATGTGCACCAATTTGCACAAATTTCTAGCCCAAAGTGAATAGATTCTTACTTACAAGTCCCTCTCCCGTGATAGACATCAAGTTCACCGTAAACAAATAAATGGGTACACAAACTAGCAAAAGTTTCAAACCCTTCATTGCTGAAGATCACTGCCAACAGCCGGTTATTACTTACAATTCCCCTACATGTCTTACCATTGGAACCAAATTGTTTTAACAATCAAATACACCAGAAACAAATAATAGGTAGACCAACTAGCGAAAATGGCAAACCCCTCATTGCCGAAGATGATTATGAGCTAACAGCCGTTTCTCGCCCAAAGTGAACCGGTTCTTACTTACAAGTCCCTCTCCCGTGATAGACATCAAGTTCACCGTAAACAAATAAATGGGTACACCAACTAGCAAAAGTTGCAAACCCTTCATTGCTGAAGATCACTGTAGCCCAACAGCCGATTATTACTTACAAGTCCCCTATATGTCTTACCATTGGAACCAAATTGTTTTAACACTTAAAAGCCCCTCTCCCGTGATAGGCATCAAGTTCACCGGAAACAAATAAATGGGTACACCAACTAGCATAGTTGCAAACCCCTCATCGCTGACGTTGACTGTAGCCTAACACCAGATTATTACTTACTAGTCCCCACTGGAACCAAATTGGTTTTACTATCAAATACACTGGAAACAAATAATAGATACACCAACTAGCAAAAGCTGCTAACCTCTCATTGCCGAATGTGATTATTACCTAACAGTCGACTGTTGCTTACAAGTCCTCTATATGTCTCACAATTTGTATCGGCCTAGATTTCGTTTCAGTGTCTTAATTCAAAAGTTGCTTTTTTTTGCCGTAGACCAACTTTCTAACGTCACCACTTAGAAAGGAGCAAAGGATAAGCTCCAATTTCTTTAGCTATGAGAGAACTTTTAAATGTTATTAGGCACATTTGATACCATTTCTCTACCGCAATCCCAAGTCAGAAAAACCGAATGATAAACTCAGCTGAAATCACGAACAGAAATGGGTAGAAACATTAGATGGCAGCACTTTCGGACCCGTGGGAAAATGCCACATTTTTGCTTCTGAAAATTTTTCTATTTATCACTCCAAGAAGAAGTATTGGCTGTGGGGCCAGGTAACTGCCGCATATATTTAACACTTATAGATTTAAGTCCATCTTCAATTTGAAAGTGGTGCCTGCCTGCTTGTCTGCTAGAACGGTGCTTTCTACTCGAAAGCAGAAACATGGTTTGATGAAACGAAAGCTTGGCTGCACAACTTCAGATACTCCTCTCTGATATAGGCTAACTCCGCTTCACTTTGCACACCATAGACTCTGGCTCGTGGACAAGCAAAAACCATCCTTTTGTCCACAGGCAAGAGTTCTGTGGAGCTTTCCAAAATGTAATGTCATATTCATCAATCCGGCCTGAGGTCCAAACTTTCCGTAAAAACCGCACAGGTTAGACCCTTACCAGTTTCCAGGAATAAGCTGAGATCGGCGACAGAGGAAAAAAAAAAAAACGGGACAAAACCAAAGTGTTGCTCTAACGCAATTAAAAAAAAAAAAAAAAAAACATAATATCAATCAATACATGAAAAGAATTGACCTTTTGTGTTGATTCCAAATGTAAAGCTCGTCAAGTTTAATAATACAAGAAAATTTGCCTTTTTTTAAAAAAAGGGAGAGGGAGAACTCCCAAAAAGTAAAGTAGTCTTAACGAAAACCTAACCATCAGTCTGAGCATATCAGAGAACTCTACTGTAGAGGTTTCAATCTCCTATTTACAAAAATGTAGGATTTTGCAATTTTTTATTTTTCACTAGAATAAATATTACGAATGCGTATTTATTAGTTTTTTTTTTCTGTTTCTTCCACAGATGTGATTGTATCCAGCCACTGGACCTAAACGATCAAGACAGAGCTCATTTGAGCGAAAATTGCAAGTTCCAATGCCCTTTTTAATTTACCAAAAGATTGGAGGGCAACTAGCCCCCATCCCACGCTCACTTTCCCCCAAAGGCATTCGACAAAATTTCGAGATAAAAGAGCCTCTTGCGGTGACCTGACCCCTCCCCCTCCCAGCTACAGGAGAAAGGGCTGTAAGTTGTACAATTTGCCCATTAAATTGTTTGGAAGGATTTTTCAAGGGAGAATTATTTGTAGGCGGAATATTCCATGGGTTATTTTTCAGGGGAGGATTATTCCATGGGAGAAAGAATTTTCTGGGAAGTAAGGAGCAACATTAAAAATTAAAACAAACAGAAAGTATTCTGTATATGAACGATTGTTTTGTATATCACTATGTATGCTAACGTTTCACTTTTTATCCCAATTCCTTAACAAAATTTCCTGAAACACATGGCCCGTTTAAATAAAATGAGGCGTCTTTTCAAAGCACTAAAAACTTTAGCATAACGAGCGAAGGAATGTGGAGGGGAAGCCCCCTTATATATAGAATAATTTCTGTTCGTTTTAGGTATTAATGTTGCTCCTTACTTTAAATTGAAAAAAAAAACTTGTTTTTTCTGTTTAATTTAAATAAAAGGGTAGCTCAACAATTCCTTCGTTAAAGACGTAACTTAAGTGGTAAAGAAATTGTGATTTGTTATTTCTTGTACAGACAGTCTCTCTTTATAAGAGATCGGGATTTTTCAAATAATAAAACTTTGGCAATCAAAAACAAACGGAAGTTATTTTAAAAAACATTTCTATATAAAGAAATGTTCAAATAAAATTAAGGAGCATATCAAAAGACAAGAAGAGCATGTATACGCTATCATAGTAATTCAATTTTCAAACCAATACATTACCATCAACGGATACATACAAACATAATACCATCAAAACTAACATACATCACCGTATTTGAATAAATAAACGCAAAAAACAGCATGTTTGGCAATAAGGAATCACGTGACACATAAAGATAAAGACACTGATATTAATGCGTAATAGTGTCATACCAACTGAAAAGTCTCGATTCCTCGTAATAGTGTCAAACCGATTGCTATTGATTAAGAAACGAACCCAAAAATGAAATAAAAATGAAGTATTAAATCAAAATTAAAACAGACAGAAACCACCGCAAACAGGAGTAGGTTTGACGTCCCCTATTACTTGTAAAAAAAAAAATAATAAAAAAAATCAAGTTTTTTCAACTGAAAGTAAGGAGCAACATTAAAGCTTAAAACAAACAGAAATTACCACGTATATGCTCCTCCTCAAAGCCTCGCTTTTTACGCTAAAGTTTTTTAGCACTTTTAAAACAGCTTCTTATTGTTCGAACAGTGTTTTGGGAGTCCTTCTTAAAGAATTGGGACAGAATTCAGTCTTGAGCGTAAAGAACGAGGTGCTAAGGAGGAACAACCCTACTCATATACGTAATTTATTTCTGTTCGTTTTAAGTTTTAATGTTGCTCATTACTTTCAGTTGAAAAAACTTGTTTTTTTTTTAATTTCTGATTGTTTTTATGGCACTTGTTATTAACCAAGTGACATATAACGATCGCAAATTCTGTCGATCTGTCGGTCTGTCTGTCGGTCTGTCCCGGTTTTGCTACTTTAGGCACTTCCAGGTAAGCTAGGACGATGAAATTTGGCTGGCGTATCAGTGACAGAACAAGATTAAATTAAACATAGTTGTTTCCCCGATTCGACCATCTGGGAGGGAGTGGGGGGACGGTTAATTCGGAAAAATAGCAAAAAATGAAATCTTCTTAACTTACAAACGGGTGATGGGATCTTAATGAAATTTGATGTTTGGAAGGACATTGTGTCTCGGAGCTCTGATTTTAAATGCCGACTAGATCCGGTGACATTAGGGGAGTTGGGGGGAACTTAAAATCTTGGAAAACGCTTAGAGTGGACAGATCGGGATGAAACTTGATGGGAAAAATAAGCAGAAGTCCTAGATACGTTATTGACATAACCGAAACGGATCTGCTCTGTTTGGGGGAGTTGGGGGGTGTTAATTCTGTAAAAATTAGAAAAAAATGAGGTATTTTAACTTACGAAAGAGTGATCAGGTCTTAATGAAATTTGAAGTTTGGAAAAATATCGTGTCTCAGAGCTCTTATTTTAAATTCTGACTGGACCCGGTGACATTGGAGGGAGTTGAGGGGGGACCTAAAATCTTGGGAAACACTTAGAGTGGAGGGATCTGGATGAAACTTGGTGGTAAAAGTAACCAAAAGTCTTTCATGCGTGATTGACATAACCGGAACGGATCCGCTCTCTTTGGGGGAGTTGGATGGGATGAGGGCTGATTCTGAAAAATTAGAAAAATGAAGTATTTTTAACTTACGAGGGAGTGATCGGATCTTAATTAAACTTGATGTTTGGAATGATATCATGTCTCAGAGCTCTTATTTTAAATCCTGACCGGATCCAGTGAAGGAGAAGTTGGGGGTGGGGGCGGAATCTAAAATCTCGGAAAATGCTTAGAGTGGAGGGATCGAGATGAAACTTGGTGGGAAAAACAAGAAAAAGTCCTAGATACGGGATTGACATAACCGGAACGGATCTGCTCTCTTTGGGGGAGTTGGGGGGAGGAGGGTTGATTCTAAGAAATTAGAAAAAATAAGGTATTTTTTACTTACGAGAGAGTGATCGTATTTTAATAAAATTTCATATTTAGAAGGACCTCAAAACTCAGATCTCTTATTTTAAATCCCGACCGGATCCAGTGTCGTTAAAGGGGGGGGGCGGAAATCTTGGAAAACCAATTAAAGCGGAGAGATCAGGATGAAACTTGGCGGAAAGAATAAGCACAAGCCTAAGATATGTGACTGAAATAACTGGAACGGATTCACTCTCTTTGGTGGAGCTGGGGGGGGGAAGTAATTGGAAAAATTAGAAAAAATGAGGTTACCAAGTTATATTTACCAAGTGGCATATAACGATCGCAAATTCTGTCGGTCTGTCAGTATTCTTAACTTACGAACGGGTGATCAGATCTTAATGAAATTTGATATCTAGAAGGATCTTGTGCTTTAGAACTTTGAATTTAAATCCCGACCAGATCTGATGATATTGAAGCGAGTTGGAGGGGGAAACAGGAATTCTTGGAAAACGTGAAAATCGAGGTATCTTACGAATGGGGAATCAAATCTTAATGAAACTTGACATATAGAAGAATCTTTAGTCTCGGATCCTACATTTTCAATTCAAATCGGACCTGGGGACTTAGAGGGTTTGAGGGGGAAAAAAGAAATCTTGGAAACCGGAAATCTTGAAAACGCTTAGAGTGGAGAGATCGAAATGAAACTTGATGGGAGGAATAAGCACAAGCTATAGATACGAGATTAACATAATTGGTACGGATCTGTTCTCTTTGGGGGAGCGAGGGTTGTTAACTTGGAAAAATTAGAAAAATTGAGGTATTTTAACTTAGGAACGGGTGACCGGATCTTAATGAAATTTTATATTTAGTAGGAACACATGTTTCAGATCTCTTATTTCAAATCCCGACCAAATCTGTTGACATTGGGGGGGAGGTTGGAGGGGAAAATTGGAAATCTTGGAAAACACTTATAAATGTCGTAGATACGTGATTGACGTAACCGGACTGGATCTGCTCTGTTTGGGAGAGTTAGGTGGTTGGGTTCAGTGCTTTGGCGAGTTTGGTGCTTTTGGACGTGCTAGGACGATGAAAATTAGTAGGCGTGTCAGGGAGCTGTACAAATTGACTTGATAAAGCCGTTTTCCCCGATTCGACCATCTGGGGGGCTGAAGGGAGAGAAAAAATTAGAAAAATGGAGGTATTTTTAACTTACGGGTGGGTGATCGGATCTTAATGAATTTGATATTTAGAAGAACCTCGTGACTCAGAGCTCTTATTTTAAATCCCGACCGGCATTAAGCCTCTGACTTTCCTTTGAAAGCAATCTATTGATTCTTAGAATTTTGCTAGAGCTCATAATATATGAGCTCTTGGCTCTTGGCTCTTCCTACCTCGTCACAAGTGCCATATGAGATCTTAGCTCTTGTTTAAGTAATGCCAGGAAATCTGGCTGTTCCTCCACGGATAAATCCCTCCTTCCCATGGATTTATTCTCTAGACAGTTCAATCGTGGTGAAAGTTTACCCCGGACAATTACCACGCGTAAAATTGAGTCGGCAATGGGAAAGCAAGAACTAAGAAATTTCGTAAAGGAATTCTGACTAATTCTCTAGTGCGAAATTTCGATTGAAAAATTCACCCCCTGGAAACTTCCCTCCCCACAAAAACTTATCCCCCTGTGAAAATTTCACGAGCAGGAAAACTCGTCCCTCCCCCGGAAAATGTATGCATACTTCCCAATAAAAAATACTATGCACAAACAGCGGGAAAAATTTGTTATTTCGAAGACCTTTCCATACAGACTGTGGGGGGTCATGATATCTCCAAACGCATAGTTTTCAGCCTTTCAACAATGCTGAACAAAATGGCTATCTCAAAATTTTGATCGGACCGTTTTGAAAAAAGGGCGTGGGAGGGGGTTCAGTGGCCATCCAATTTTTCGGTCACTTAAAAAGGGCACTAAAAAATTTAATTTCCGTTCAGTTGACCCCTCTCACGATATTCTAGAGCCACTAGGTCGATAAGATCACCCCTGGGAAAAAAAACGAAAACAAATAAACACGCATCCGTGATCTTTCCTCTGGCAAAATAAACAAATTCTACATTTTTTTTTTGTTAGAAGATTGAAACCTCTACAGTAGGGTTTTCTGATAAGCTGAATCTGATGGTGCGATTTTGCTTAAGATTCTACGACCCTTAGAGGGTTTTTGTCGCCTTAATTTGAAAATTGGCCCATTTTATCAGCCTCATAACATAAGATGGGTAAGACTAAACCGAATGAAACTTATAGATTTGAAATCAGCATAAAAATTTGATTGTGTTGATATATTTTCTGGTGCCAAAAATCCGTTATTTATAGTTTCGGTTACTGTTGAGCCGGATCGCTACTTATTTACAGTTCGTTGCCACGAACTGTTTGATACTGAAGATGATTCGTATTTCCAGCAGTGTGCACAAAGACAAGGGTGTATCAGAAGAAAACTATTAAGGACTAATATTTCAGGGTTAATTTAAGGTTTACAAACAGGAGTTTTGCTACTCCTCTTACCTTCAAAGCCCTCAAAAGGGCTTGAGTGTCACTTGACTCTTGTAAAAACAATATGATTTCTAAACTTGTGGTTTTGTCTAATCAAAACATAAGAAAATTACTATAGTCATCAAGATGATAGGGAAAACTAATAAAGTTAGACTGAATTACTTATATATGTTTGTGTTTATTTCTTGTAAGCCTAGCAATTTTTTATTTTCAAAATTAAAGTTTTAAAAGACAAATGTTAAGTTCATTTTGTTTTTATTAAAGCGCAAATGACGCTATGGCCTTTCCAAGGCTTAGGCTAAGCACCCTTTGGAACTCCCAAAAAGGAACTTAATTATTTAATACTGATTATGCATTCAAGGAACGTTGAAATGTTTCCTATTACCTTGTTCTTTTTCAGCTTTTCCTCATACCACGTTGAGATTGTCACATTTCAAATAACTTCCTTTAATGCCCTAATCATATATAGACATGGCAAAAAAGAATTGTCAGTCAGACAGCTGAGGCTCTCCTCTGGGTCTGTAGTAAACATAGAGGTTGCTTCTCTAACTAAGACACACAATGATTGTAACTAAGGTATGTACTTGATTTTATCTATTTTTAAAACAACACTTATGCCAATTTGTCCGGAAACTGAAGGCGTCCTTATTATCTCGGGAGATATTGCAAAAAAACTATATATACTTTTAAGAATTTTTTCTTCTTTAAATACATTTTACTTGTGCTTTAAACTTAGAAAAGACTAGAAAAAAGCATTCCAGTCATACGGAACCCCCTCCCTATGGCTTCGGTGGGATAACTATAAGAAAGAAAACTCTAGGGGAGCTAAGGAACGACATAAGTTCAATTTCTCTTATGGTTGTCTTTTCTTTTTGTGTTGAAAAGGAATATTGGTTGATCTCTAAAAGGAGATGTTTAGCTCTCTTCGTCTACCCAGCGATGCCATATTCAAAAAAAAAAAAAAAAAAAAAAAAAATCAAAACCAATAATCTCTTAGGCCCCCGTAATATCTGTGTTGATACATAATAATCCAGCTAAGCGGAACTTTCCAATTTTTTTTTTGCTTGATTTAACAAATATTTAGTAAGTGTTTTCAGCCCAATGGCGGAAATACCTTGACTATGTATAGAAACTCTAAATCAAAATTTTATTGCCTAGTATTTGGACTCTTCGAATGGGATGTAGCCTATTTCATGTGTGTATACCTTCGTTTAGATTAGAAACCCTACGGAAGGAATTTAGCTGCTAATTCAGTTGTATAAAACGATGCATATTTTGTATAATCTCTCGTATTTTATGAAAAAGGCGGTGGGGGGAAAGAGTCCCGCGGCCTTTTTTTTTATAAAATACGAGAGATTATACAAAATATGCATGGTTCTATGCAACTGACTTAGCAGTTAAATTCCTGTAATAGGGTTTCTGCTCCAAAAGAAGGTATACATACATGAGATAGGTTACATCCCATTGGAAGAGTTAAAAAAGAGTGAGAAAAGGGGAAGTATATGAAATGAGATTGTAGAGATCTCGAGAGTTTGGGGAATTTGGGATAACAAGAAATATAATTGACTCAGTTGCTTATGTTTTCGAATATTTTAACATCAAACCATTTGATAGGTTCTTGACTTTTATAGACATTTACTGAAAAAGGGCTTAACATGAGGAGCTGGCAAACTTAAAATTGGTTCTTTGGTACCCAGGTCGGTTTTTTTCTTTCACCTAAAGCTGGGCAACAGCTTGCTAGTTTCGGAAACCAAGAAATGCAAAGGTATCTAACATTTTGAATGTTTATTGCTGAATCTAGTACACAAAGAACTCTATATAGTAGACTAGATATTAGAAGTACTGTGCATATGGAAATCATACCCTTGGAGTATAATCATTGTCTACTAAAACCGTTATATGGAAAAAAAAACAACATAACATTACTATAGATCGAACAGGAGAAAAGTGAGAATAAGTCTTCATCAATATGCCACCTTCACCCTCTTGGCTACAAGAGACAAACATTTAAATCATTAAAATTAAGAAGTTATTTTTTCTCCAATGGTTGGTATAACCGAGAAAAAAAAATAGAAAAAAATGGCTCTTGCAGCCGAATTTAAAAACTCATTAGAACTGAAAAATAATTTACTTAATTCAGTTTGCAAGGAGCACAGGGTTCTTTAGCTTCTTATTTCCGGGGAGATAATATTAACCCCCGTTTTGTTCGTGGGATTTTGTATAGTACTAGAATTAGTAAGCAATTATCCTGATGTTACATGTCTTTGAATTCCGATATTAGTAAACAGCCCCCCAACTTTGACTACAGAAAGCAACAGTGTACTGAAGACCTAATTTCAGTGAAAACCACGAGAAAAAATTATTTTAGCTATGTAACATTAAATAATTTTCTTGATGCAAATATGACATAGTGTGTACTATATCATACTGTAGCATACTCACCCGTACTCACCCATTAAAACATTATTGAAAAGTTTCTGATAGGTCAAACCGTGCTTGCAATATGGTTTCAACTAGAACTCCCCATCTAGTTTTGAATTGAGTTCATTTATGTTTTGCATTTTTTGTTTATGGATGTAATTGATTTAGCTGCTGCGTAGTTTTAAATTTACTTAAAGTAAATTAAATCTTATATTAAATATCTTATATCAAATATTTGTATAGCAGTTTATGCAACCGTGTACAAAAGAGATGTATATTATCATTCTTTGTAAGATGCCTGTTTTAAATACGCCGGTTTTCTAGAAAGTAAAAGAAAGAAAAAACTTGTCCATCCAAAAACCTTTATCGCAATTAGTTTGCTAATCAAATCGGTATTTTTTTTCATACAACAATTTTTGGCCTTTCTTATGTATAACGGGTAGGACTACATCAAAGCCAACAGCCAAAAACCTTTTTTGTGCTTACCTTTTTTAATCAAGTCAGTATTTCTTTTGCATAACAGATGCATAACAGGCCTACTTCAAAGCCAATATTTTTTTTTTCATGAGTGAGCAAAATTAATACGAGTGTGTCAAACTATGTTTGGAACAGTTGGTGTAGGTTTTACATGGTGAAAAATAGACAAAATAAATAAGTTATAGGTGTACTTTCTTAATTTTTTTTCTTTGTATTTTCTATGATTCTTTTTGTTTTTTCACGCTTAAACCATGAATTGCAATAACGGCAGGCTATTGTGTCTTATGGAAAGGTTAAATCAAAAAGTCTTAAATTACTTCCCTCAGTTGTAAAAAGTTTGCTTTTCAGTTTTAATAATTTTCATAGTCAAAATTCAGTTGTTTGAAGAAGTTGATACACTGACTGGAGTCTGTGTAGTTAAACCGTTTTACTGTTAAAAAAAAGCCACTTTAAGATTTATATCAATCAGTTTTTTTTAATATCAACCAGCAAATTTCCGGTTAAAGAAATTCCTACGTGGTATCTAAATTTTAGATGCCAAGTGAGGTGGAAATATACCTGGTCTTGCTCCAAGAGGAAATAAGTACGATCACCAAACATGATTCTTACCATTTTATCCAATCCAATTTGTAATATCTATATTTGATAATGAACAAAATATCGGTAATTTTATACGGATTTGCCCATAATATTTTTATTTGATGACAGAGATTAATTATTATTTGTTCGGAAGAAATCTCATGCAAAAGTTTAAGATCTTTGCTGGATACACTCCTAAATTTTAAAGTAACCTTCATTTTATATAACTTCTTCGTGGAATAAAAAACACTATTTTTCAACTTTTAATAGAAACTTATACTTCACATCATATAATGTTTCAAGCTAGAGGTATTTTTAGTAGATATCCAAAGAACCACAAAAGCAGAGATAATTGGAATTTTCTGCTGATTTATTATGTTTTATTTCAGGTATTACCTTTGGTTGCCCTTTTTCAAGTGGCTTTTGGCTACTACGGTTTGGCATTCAATCCATACAGCTATGGAACAGCTTACAACACACTTGGCTACAGCTCTATGCTTGGATCCTCCTTTGGAGGAATGAGAAGTGGATTATATGGAGGTGGCCTAGGTCATAGTCTAGGCTATGGCATGGGAGGATATGGCTACGGAGGTGGCTACGGAGGACTATCAAGTCTGGGTTATTCAGGAGCGGGCTATGGAATGGGCTATGGCATGCATGGATATTCACCAATGGCTAACTACATGGAAATGATGAAATCATCATCGTATGGTCCATATGCTTCAAGTCTTGCTTATAGTGGAATGAATCCGTATATGAACATGTTTTCTTCTGGTTATAGTCCGTACATTACAAGAATGAGTATGATGGGAGCTAGTCCTTATTCTTATAGCAGTTCACCGTACGCCTACATGCATGGCAGTGGGCATGGATTCGGTAGCTCTGTACATGGTTTTGGACAAAGTCTCTATGGGAACAGTTATGGTGGAGGAATGATGTCACCTTACGCTTACAGTGGAATGGGCTATGGAATGGGGGGATTTTCGCCCTATTCTTACAGTAGTTTGGACCTAGGTAGTCACTATGGTATAGGAGGATATAGTGGAGGGATGATGGGAGGCTACGGTGGAGGAATGATCTCACCCTACGCTTATAGTGGAATGGGATATGGAATGGGGGGTTATTCTCCTTATACCTATAGTGGGATGGGGGGAATGGGGATGATGTCACCTTACGCTTATAGTGGAATGGGAGGAATCTATGGCGGAGGGATGATGGGAGGCTATGGTGGTGGAATGATGTCACCGTACGCTTATAGTGGAATGGGTTATGGAATGGGAGGAATCTCACCTTATTCTTATAGCACTATGAACCTGGGCAGTCTCTATGGTATGGGAGGATATTCAAGGATGATGGGAGGCTATGGAGGAGGGATGATGGGAGGCTATGGTGGAGGAATGATTTCACCTTACGCTTATAGTGGAATGGGATACGGAATGGGAGGAATCTCACCTTATTCTTATAGTAGTATGAGCCTGGGCAATCTCTATGGCATGGGAGGATATAGTGGAGGGTTGATGGGAGGCTATAGCGGAGGAATGATGTCCCCTTATGCGTATAGTGGAATGGGATACGGAATGGGGGGATCTTCTCCTTATGCGTATAGTGGGATGGGAGGAATGGGAATGATGTCACCTTACAGCTATGGGATGGGCATGGGCAATGGTATGGGATACGGAATGACTTACGGTTCTATGGGAGGTCTTTACAGTGGCATGGGTGGTGACATGACCGGAATGTATGGCGGGATGAGGAGTATGTTCGGAGATCACAGCTTTGGCTTAGGAGGCATGTCTGGATACGGATTAAGCGGTTATAACCTTGCTAGTCGCCTAGGGGGTGTCTATGGATCTATAGGTGATATGGGCGGAATGAATGGAGGCATGTATGGTTATGGTCTAGGAGGTATGGGAGGTCGCATGGGAGGCTATGGAGGTTGGCATGGAAGCTATGGGATGGGACATGGTATGCAAGGTTTTATGGGCAGGATGTTTAAAAAGTAATGTGCCTATTTCAGTGACATAGTGCATTCATGTAAAGTTTTACTATTTTTGCAATGTTATTATTAAACAGATTTTCTGCAAAATTTGCTTTTTCATTCACATTGATCAGGTTTGAATGTAGTTCAAAAGTATATAACTTCTGTGGTTATTCAACAGTAACAGTATCACTTGAGTTGCAGAAACATTGATTTGAGGAAATTATTGTGCCTAAAACAGCAAAGCTTAAACCAAATAGAAACCATTCCTCAAATCAAGGAGCCCTGATCCTTCCTTCACTCTTTTACACTAAATTGTTTCATGCTCAAATATCTATAGCTATTTGACTATAGTCAAATAGTTTGAATTTATGAGAATAGAAAATGTGTGATCAATGGTCTTTTCAGGCATTCCAACTGAAATTGATTTTTTTTTTCTGACGAAAGAAGAAGGAGAAGAAGTTGATTATTTATTACAATACAATAAAAAATACAATACAAAATGGAAATACAATACACTTATTCCCCCTCGAAAGGATTCATGGCTAAAGATACAGGGGGGATACAAAAAAAATACAATATAAGCAAAAACCAAAAAAAGAGAACAATAGCCAAATAACACATACGATGAAAAAGAGAACATACCTGAGGCCTGGGAGTCAAAGCGCAGAGAAGACAACCATGCACCATAAATAAAACTCAGGGGACATCAACTCCTCAGAGGGGAAAAAATGTTATTCTATTTGATTCTTTACAGAATGATCCTTAAGAATCCTTTTAAAAAGTCCCAAACGAGTGGCATCTCTGTACTGAAGAAGAAGTGAATTCCAGATCTCTTGATAAGCAATGAGGGGATTGAAATCTGATCGAATAGTAGGGGTAGGCGGAATGTAGATATTATTTGAAGAACGAAGGCTATCTGGAGTTGAATCAGAAATAAACACAGGAATTCTTTGAAGAGATTTTGGAAGATTGCCATGAAGCTGATGAAAGACAAAAGAAGCACAAGAAATAATGTAAATAGACCGTAGACTTAAGAGCGGTGTAGGTGAGGAGCGGTAGGTGTCCAAAACCAGACGTCCACAACCAAACGTATATCAATCTGCTTTTCCATTTTTGAGATAGGCTTAATGTGAAAGACTCCCTGATATATGGGATAATTTCTGTATGTTTTAAGTTTTTTAATGTCGCTCTTTATTTTGATTTGAATTTTTATCTAATTTTTGGTCATTATTAACCAAGGATGTGCCTCTGGGTACACTGTTGCACCTGTATGCACAGCAGGCACAATCATAGATACATTTGTAGGTAAAACAGGCGTAGTCTAGTAAAGAAAGAACAGTTCATAGCAACCGGAAGTAAAAAAGGGCTTTGAAAAAAAACTGTCAAGAGAAGAAGAATCAATATTTGAAGCTGGTTTGGCAATGGTAACTATTATTCAGGTTAATCGTAGAAGCAAGAGTTTATTGTAAATACTAAATTACGAAAATTTCAAAAAGGAGTTTAAAATCCCCGATAAAAGACGTTGGTTCAAAATGAACACCCTCACCACTTGAATCATAGCGGTTGGAAATACCGTATTGGAGAATTACACTCCCCCTTATACAGGAAAGAGAATCAACTTTTTATGAGAAGCACTGATGCGTCTTCTAACTTTTCCAGGAATGATCGTCAAAAACCAACCATCTTAGAATGCTGGGAGAGGGCTCATTTGGAAGGAAATTGCCACACTTATGTAAATAAAACTAACATTACAATAACATTAATTTTTTGATAAAATCTATGTCTTCACATTCAAGATATAATACACGTAAATTCTGAAAAAATAATGTTGGTTTTTAGAGTATTTAGCAGAGCCAGGTCACTCTAAAAGTAACAAGGCTTGTTGTCTCCTTAGATCCGATTGTTTAAATCAAAGTTGACTTTTGGGGTGCTAATGTTTTTCAGAGGCAACGCTATAGCTTTGCCTATAGTAAAGGCCTTTTGGCTTCAATGTTTTAGTAAAAAAAAATTCCCCTGAGGTCCTTCATGTAGAAAGTGTTTTGGTGTAAACATCGCAGAGGGCGCGTTCAATTGAAAATCGGAAATTCTAGTGTCCTTTTTAATAGTGTGGAGTGATTAGAGGGTAACTAGCCCCCTCCCCCACACCCTTTCTTTCCCCAGACACATCCGATCCAATTTTAATATAGCATTTTTGTTTAATATAGTCCAAAGACCCAATAACAAAAACTCTGGGGTCGATAAAAAAACCCCTTAGCCCAAGTGATGTAAGTTATACCCTGGAGGCAAATAATGTTTTATAGAAAGGGTTGTCTTATAAACTGTGAAGGCGGCTCATTTGGTTGGAATTTGAAACTTTTAGTTCCCTTTTTCAGAGTCCAAAGTGATCAGAGGTCAACTGGCCCCCCCCACAAGCCCTCTTTTCCCCAAATGTATCCATAAATTTTTTTGAGAAAGTCATATTCAAAATCGTCTTAAGATTATATAACAACCTGGGGCTGAAAAAAACCCCCGAGAGTAGTTTTTGCAAGTATTGTAAATTCTTTACTCTAGTGGAAACCATCCTTATTTCGAGATTTATGCTTCAATTTCTCATAATGTCAAAGAAAAAAAACATCATAACCAAGATGATAAAGGCTTATAGGTTATTAGGCAAGGTTAGGGGCAAGATTATAAGAGATTATAAGGGCTGTGCGTGGGTCAACGTCCCAAAAGAGATAGTTACTAGAATTTTCATGTATGCTGAACAAAATGGTTATATCAAAATTTTGATTTTATGTATTTGAGGAATTGATGGGCAGGGGTGGGTGGCTGGTTGCCCTCTTTTATTTTAAGATATAGTTCTACTCCCCCCTCAACACTTCTCAAATTTTCAGTTCAATATACTCAGTCTTGGTAATGATCGCCACAGAACGCTATATGTCACTTGGTAAATACCAAATGTCATAAAAACTAGAACCTGAGAAATTTGCCTGATTTTCGAAAGAGAGAAAACCAACTCCAAGAGGGCCTGCAACCCTGATGAAAACTATACCGTCAAATTCAGCACATCATACAAAATAATTGTAGAGGCCTCTAGCTTCGATCAAGAAAAATGTGAAATTTTGTTGATTTTTTTTTGAGAAGAAAAGAACACGGATGCGGGTTTATTGTTTTTTTTTCCAGGGGTAATAGTGTTGAACTAATGATCTGAAGACAGCTCTTTAGGAAGGACTTGGAAAGTTCTAGTTGCCTTTTTGTATAGCAAAATGCGATAGTTGTAATGGTGGTTGTTGTGATTTGCAAATATTGCCTTATGGTCAATTGATCATCCCCTTTAAGCATCGTTCAAAAGTTCCACCTTAATGCCCTAATTCTAACCGGAGATAAGCTCTTTAGATAATATGCATCCACATAGTGTCTTTTGAGTTAATACAAATCTCCTCTCTATATTCTCTCACATTTTCACCTTCATATCCTTAGTCTTAAGAGTACCAGTATTGAGTAGTGGCGGTAGTAGTAGGAGCAGTAGCAGGAGTAGTAGTATGCACATATTGCCTTTTGGCTAGTTGAGCATCCAATCATTATGCATTTGAAGTTCCAGCTTGATGCGATGAACCGTTCCGAAGAAATTGCTATTACGTTCTTTTGACAATCTGTATGCATACAGTACTTTTTGATTTGATTTGATGGAGTCTAATAGAAAAAAAAGTAAAAGATGTAAAATGAATTCCATGAAAAAGACTATCAGAGGCAGCGCAATAGCACTACCTAAATAAAGAACGATGTTGGCACAACGTATCATTTATTTATTTTATATTTTTGGTTTAGACCAGAGCACTTCGTATTTTATTCAAACTAGTCCAAATATCATTTAACAAGGCTATTAGGGTTGAAGCAAGCTCCTAAAACTTGGGGGCAAGGGTTGTAAGCTATGCCCCGGAGAGATTTTAAGTTTTTATCAAAGGGATAGTTGTTTGCTTTAGAGGAGCCTCTTTTGGTTGAAATTTAGAAGTTCTTGTCCCCTTTTAAGGGTCAAAAGTGATGGAGGGCAACTAACTCCCTCCTGCCTACCCCTCTTTTCACCAAAAGTATCTGATTGAAAGTGTGAGATATCGATTTTGTTCAAAATAGTCTTAAATACATATAACGATGCCTCTAGGGTTGACGGAACCCCCAGTGCCCTGGGGATAGGGTAATCCCCCTGCCAACACGCCACTTTTTACCGAAATACATCCAATATAAATTTTGAGACAGTCATTTCATTCAAAATAGTCCAAAGATCATATAACAAGGCTTTTGGAGTTGATATGAACAAGCAGAGCTTAACGGTGAGGGTTGAAAGTTAAGCCCCTTGGCAATTTAAGGCTCTTATGGAAGGAATGGTTATATAAACTTCAAAAATGGATAACGTGGTTGAAATTGGAATTTCTAGTGCCCTTTTAAGAATTAACCAAACGCATCTGATTGAAATTGGGAGATACCGATTTTATTAAAAAAAAACCAAAATACATATAACAATGCCTCTAGGGTTGACATAGCCCCCAATTGCCCTGGGGATATGGCTGTAAGTTATACCCTGGGGACATATAGGCTTAAGATTTGTATACAATGGGTGGTCATATAAACTTCATATTGGGCTCATTTGATTTGAAATTGGAAGTTATAGTACTATTTTTAAGAGTCAAAAGTGGTTTGCAGCAACCAGCTGCAAAGCTGGCCCTCCCCATAACTACCCCTCTTTTAACCAGGCCTGAATGTAACAATGATGACTTATATTATTGAGTTATACCTTTCAGGGTAAGTTGTGGCGGATCTTGAACTAGCCAGAAGACACTATGTGTATACTTTTAATACTACTTCTGCAGTTGGTGTAACTAATGAGACTAATGGGATTAAGTTGGAACTTTTAGAGGGAGTTACAATTAAACGAGAAAACTATACGTATGCAAGTATTAAAAGGTCATATAAGAAATATCATAGGCAGTGCTACTGAATCACAGCTAGTAATATCATTTATATGTTAAAATAGCTAATTTGATAGGAAATTCAGAGTTCTAGTACCCTTTTTAAGAGTCGAAAGTGATTGGAGAGCAATCAGCCCTCCTCTTTAGCTCCTCCTCCAAACACTTCCCATCAGAATTTTAAAACAGCCATTTTGTTCAGCATAGCTGAACGGTCTTGTAACTATATCTCTAGGGCTAATGCGCAGGCCAACGACCCAATAACTTTCGTAGCTATTTCTGTTACTACTAAAAGTGGGTAAGGGTACCCAAAATATCAAAGAGCATAGATGGAATTTTGGGAATGTTATTAAGCTTTATTTTTCAGGTCAACTAGAAGAGGTATGAAACTAAATTAAACGTTAATATTTGTGTCAAGATTTTCAAAAGGGTGCGTGTTGTTAAAAAGTGTTGAAAAAATTTCTCCAGCGTACAAACAACAGACCAGACAATTAATTGTTAAAGAAAAGCCGAAAAGATTTAAACTATTATTTTCCTTTTCACTGAAAAAATACCATGTCAACGTAAAACACACAGAAATTAGCTAAAAAAAAAAAAAAAACTTTTTCCACAAAATAATTTTTTCAAAGAAAAGTGAAGAACTCTATTAAACTAAAAATGAACAAAAATAAAATCAAATAATCTACCAAGCGTAAAAATACCACAAATCAGCATCAATAAATAAATGAAACCCAAAACGAACGGAAATTACAATAAATAACCGAGTCAAACTCACAACAAGCAGAAATTAACATGAGGAGGGCTCAACACCTCTGTGCCTTCCCAAGGCCAGAACATAATTTGCACTTTACTGAAAAAAATTAAATGTTTTTACCTTTACAACTTAAAAAAAAAATCTAATACTGTTAAGATTTTAAGGAATAAATATCAGCATATGTGTATTGTACTGAAAATCAACGGTTATAATTTTTTTTCGTAAAGTGGTCATGACAAGACATGGGGGTTGTCAGCCCAACTCTGTTAATTTTGGCTTTTTGCTTGTTTTAAGTTTGACAAGGTTATCTTTTGTAATTTCGGTTCGTTTTGGGTTTTTGTATTTCTTAGTGGTGATTTGAGGAAGTTTCACGCTTGGAAGATAAAAAAACTAACTCGTAAAATATAACAACACTTTCGTCCGTAAAAACTTAAGGAATTATAATTTGTTGGTTTCCAAACCCAACTATGCTTTCAAAGGAGATAAAACTTCTTAAACTCTTTGTGGCCAAATGTTTTAAGCCCAATTTTGATGGTTTTTTCCACATTTTTTCTTCTTCTTTTTTTTTTAAATTTAGGACTAGCTACTGCCAAAAATTATTCATATGGAAATCTTTTCAATAAAATGGATTGGTTTATTTTTCCAAGTTTTTAACGTACTAATAGTGTTTAAATTCCTCTCACTTCTAAACGAAACTAAAAAAAAAAAACTCAAATAAAATTATCAAATTTGGAAAACCCGACTCTCCTTGTGTGTGGGAAGGGGGTTCCACGGGGGGTATTTTCTTGGGGAGGGTGTTTTTCGGGGGATATTTTCTTGGGAGAGGGGGTATTTTCCGGGGGATATTTTCCGCGGTAGTATTTTCCGGGGGTATTTTCCGGAGGGGTACAAACGCCTACAATTGAAAAGGGCGTACCTGTAATCTTTCAGGAACGATGAATGGCATTTAGTTAAAACTTTCAAGAAACGTTGAGGTGCATGTTGAAATAAACCATAAGTCAATAATTAGAACTAATAGATTAGAATCAAATATTTTCATTCTTAAGCCAAAGACATGAAAACTGGAGAAATATTCATCGTATTAACTATAAACAAGCTCTGGCAATAACAACAAAATAGAAATTAATTTAAAAACAACTTTCCTAAAAAGAAGTTTTCAAGAAAAGTTAAAAACCTAATCAAATATAAAACCTACAGAAGTAAAGTTCGATAGCAATTAAACAATTAGTGATAACAAACTGTAAATAAGGAGCAACGCGGCTCAATAGTAACCGAAACCAAAAAACGAAATTTTGATTTCAATAGATATATCAAAAGAATTGGTTTATTATGCTGATTCCAAGTAGTCATTGAGTTTAGCGATACCCATCTTTAGCTACGAGCCTGAGAGAATTTGGCTCATTTTTGTAAAAGGGGGAAACACCCCCTATAAACTAAGGAATATTAACGAAAATTACGCCATCTAATTAACGTATCCAAGGACCTTGTTATAAAAGTTTCAAGCTCCCCTCTCAAAAATATGGAATTTTTTCCAGAAGAAAGATTACGGACACGTATTCATTTATTGATTGGTTTTTCCTCGGGGGTGATCATATCAAACCAACAGTCCTAGAATATCAGGAAAGGGCTCATTCGACCGAAAATTAAGAGTTCTAGTGCCCTTTTTAAGCATGCGAAAGGATTGGAGGGAAACTAACCCCCTTCCCATCGCCGTTTTTCCTCAAAGTGTTCCGATCAAAGCTTTGAGATAGCCTTTTTGTTCAGCATAGTTGAAAAATCCAGCAACTATGTCTTTGAGGCTAACGTGACCCCCACAGCCCCTGAAAAAAGGCTTGTAAGTCGTAAAAATTTCCCATTGTTTACGTACCTGAGATCTTACGTACCATGATACTTTTTCTGAGATTTATGATTAACCTTGTCCACAATACTTGCAGGCAATTGGGCAACTGAGATTGTTTATATTATATGAACTTTGCCTGCTGGACTTGTATTCTAAACAGGTGACTGAATTCGCTTGGACTTACAGGCGAACCATACTTTAAGAACGCGTCCTAAAACACAATGCACGTTTACTTAGAATGATAAGCCTTTTTAAAAGTTAAAAAAAAACTTTAGTATTAAGAGCGAGGTACTATGGATGGGGCAACGCTCGTCATATACGTAAAAATTTCCGCTCGTTTTAAGTTTTGATGATTCTCCTTACTTTCAGTTGAAATTTGTTATTGTGTTGCGGAGCAACACTACTGCTTTCGTAGTTTTTTTTTGTTTTTTGTTTTTTTTTTCACCGTGATCAGCGACCTGTAGCTCCGAAGTGGTAAGAGTTAAAATTTGAGATTTTTCAGAGGGAAGGGAAACGTGAAACAGAGTAAAAAAGTTCCAGAGAAGTTCCTAAAATTTCTAACAGTTTTCCATAAAAAAAATAAAACCGTTTTTTTCTTAGAAACTCTGCGTTCGATGTTTGGCGTCAAGTTAAGACGACCCTAGCTTCGGAAATAAACTTGTTAGAAATACAGTTATTCTGAACTCATGTAGAACTTTCATTTGTCTCTTCGAGAACCAGAGCACAAAATTCCGTAGCTCCTACAGATTTCCCGGAAATAATTCCGGAAAAGTCCATCTCGTTCCGATTTTTTTTGGAATTTTCTCAAATTTTCGATTTTGATGTTTCTTATATTTTTATCGAGTAGTGCTATGAAAAGTATGCAAGAAGAAGTGAAGTGTTCTATATACCAAGTTGCTTCGTTCTCTAAGAAATAATTTCCGAAGTTTCGACGTTCTAGAGGTAACTTCTGTTCTGGACCAGCTAGAATTTTTTTTTCCAACGCGGTTCGACAGGTCTCGATCTCCTAACAACTGGAGCTTACAATAGTTTCTCCGAAATAAAATTCCTTCTTTGGGTTTTTCTATTTGGAAGTTTTGTCATGCCCTCGGGGCAATTTAAATTTTTTGGTGAATTTGGTTTGTTTTATATTTTCCTAGCTTAGACCATCAAAAGTTAAGCAGAAAACTATAAGACGTTATTTCCGTATCTCTTTCAGATTTCCCGGAAATAATTCCCGAAATGTGCGTCTCGAAACATAATACTTCGAATTCAGAATATTCAGAATTGTCAACTGTGTTATTGTGTTATTCTCGTTTATTTCTGGACCAGCTAAACATTTTACCAAACTCAGTTTAGTAGGAGCTCGAAATAAACCATATCAAAGATGCTTCAAGATAACAATCGAAGCCGCATTAGAAAAATGTCCTCTGAAGGACATAATGGAGACTGTTGCTCCGCAACTGTGTCCCGTAGGGCACAGTTGCACGTGTTGCTCCGCAACTGTGCCCTAAGGAACAGGGCACAGTTGCTGCAACACTTCCCGTTGCAAAGGCAACGGAGGTCTAGTTATTATTATTATTTAATTCAAACCCAAAACGACCAGAAATAATAATAAATAATCAAACATAAAGATAATAGATACTAATATAGATGAATTGATAAATCTTAAAATAAGTATAAATTAAATTGGATATTCAGGTCAGACTTAAAATAAACAAAAATTACTTCAAGCAGGAGTTTAGTTGCTGCCCCATCCCCCTACTCTAACCATAAAACTCAAAGGCTTATCGCGTCATTTTCGCTTTACTGAAAACAGATTACCCTACACAGTTTTTTTTTATATTTGAATTTAAAAAATAAAGAAAAAACGTAAAAAAAAACCTTGAATTGTTGAGTTTCCAAGGGTAAATTTCATTATATATTAAATATTCACTTTATTTTTTATTATTTCTTTCCATTCGTCTTGATTATTATTCAATTCGATTTTTACTTATTTTAAAGATTTATTTATGCATCTATATCAGTATTTGTTATCTTTTTATTTGATATACTTTTTATTCTAATTTCTGTTGGCTTTTCAAGTTCAAGTTTTAAGTTTCTTTTATTGTCAATATACATCCATTTATAAACAAAAATATCCCAAAGGGCTCAATGGCTCATTATTTGGGAAAAATATATATAACTATTAAGTATATTCACGTTTAAAATATATTTAGATTCTACTCACCAATCCTCACCTGAGTACAACTGGTCTCTTTACCAGCAACTTAAAGCAATTACTTAAAAAATCAATCAAAGAAAAACAAAATATGGATTGAGGATCTAACACTCACACCACCCAAATCTAAATAATTAAATTCAATCTAAATAATTAATCAATTAAATTAAATCTTAATAATTAAACAAGATAAATTACTGGTCAATATTCTAATTCAATTTATTTTTTTTAATAAAAAATTCTTTCACTGTTTCTTGAAGAAGCCTATGGTACAGGACCGTCGAATCCCAACAGGAATGGAGTTCCAGGCACGCCCGACAGCATTTTTCAGACCAAAGTCCGAGCTTATTGCAGGGGTGGATGGCACTAGCACATCATCCTGGTTCCTAGTTTCATAAGGACTGACATTTCTAACAAGCTCAAGTAGCCCGGAGAAACTTGATGGAAGGTCTCCACGGAAATATAATGCAATGAAAGAGAGGTGTAATGTATGAATATCCTTAATCTTCAGAAGTTCAACAGATATATGGGTGGTAGACTGCAGGACTTCCGCTGATTTCAGTTTGAGATTATGTAAAGGTGTAAGTAAAGATGGAAGTTTGACATCCACACTGATTAGCAGTAAAAACTACTTTTAGGTTTCATTTATTCTTTAATTGTAATTTCTGGTCGTTTTGACTATGAATTATTATAGCACTTAATTTCTGATGGTCTTCAGTTTTATGTGGCTCTTTACTTTTCTTTAAAAGCTTCTTTTTTGGAAAGTTGTTTTTAAATTAGTTAATAGTAACGTCTTGTCACCTCTACCATTTTCAAATAAAGAACCGATTCAATCTCTCTGGGGGAGGAGGAAGGGTAACCTTAGTCTCTTGACGTCAAAAAATCCTTAAGAAAGAATGCTTGGAAATCAACCAAACCGCCTGGGTGATTTTTTCCGCCTGGGTGAGCGGAATCTAGATTCTTGT
Source organism: Artemia franciscana (assembly GCF_032884065.1). NCBI lineage: Eukaryota > Metazoa > Arthropoda > Branchiopoda > Anostraca > Artemiidae > Artemia > Artemia franciscana. The sequence goes on along the minus strand of NC_088867.1, from coordinate 31,660,528 downwards.
TATCAGCCTGTTTACTGCGAATAAGGTTGAATTTCAACTAAACTAAGTGTGAAGCAAGAGTTTCATAGTTGTAGTGTAGCTTGTGCAAGAATATCCAACTTTGAAAGGTTCTAGTTTGGCTAACTGATGAATATATTACCATGAATGTCCGAAATTTGTGAATGTCGACATTCACCGGTGAATGTCCGAAGTACCTTTTTTTTCTCCTTGGATTCAGTCTGCGTTACCAGCCAACTTTTTCAATTTAATTCAAGGTTTAATGATGACAGGTTATGTTAGATTAGGTTTGGTTAGGTTGGGCTAGGTTCAGTTATATTTTTAATCCATTTCTGATATTCATAATGAAATCCGACCTAACCTAATCTAACCTAAATTAACAAAACCTAACTTTAACTTTTACCATTATAGCTTGCGTAAGACTGAAAAAGCTGACTTGCAAGGTTAATTGAATCCACGCAGAAAAAAAAAAAGGTTTTTGGACATTCAACTGTGAGTATCGACATTAACCAGATTTTGGACATTCACGGTAACATTAGACGTCAAATGATCTTTTTAGAGGGTGAAAATCAACTTTTTCAGCAAGACATCTGTGAGGATAAGGAGTCCAATCTCAGCTAAACATGATTGAAATTATGAGTGGCCTATACAAATAATATCACCAGACATAAGTAATACTTGATCAAACAGTTCGTGGTAACGAACTATAGTAAGGAGCGACCCGGCTTAATAGTAACCAAAACTAAAAAAAAATGGAATTTTTATATCAATAGCTACATCAACAGAATCGCATTTTAATGCTGATTTTGAATATATAAGTTTCATCTAGTTTAGTTTTACCCATCAAAGTTACGAGCCTGATAAAATTTGCCTTATTTTAGAAAATAGGGGAAAACAACCCTTAAAAGTCATAGAATATTAACGAAAATCACACTATCAGATTCAGCATATCAGAGAACCCTACTGTAAATGTTTCAAGCTCCTATCTACAAAAATGTGGAATTTTGTATTTTTTGCCAGAAGGCAGATCACGGATGCGTGTTTATTTGTTTGTTTGTTTTCCTGTTGTTTTTTTTCCCCAGGGGTGATCGTATCGACTCATTGGTCTTAGAATCTTGCAAAAGGGCACATTCTAACGGAAATGGAAAGTTCTTGTGCCTTTTTTAAGTGACCAAAAAAATTGGAGGGCACCTAGGCCTCCACGCAAATTATTTTCCCAAAGTCACCGGATCAAAATTCTGAGATAGCCATCTTATTCAACATAGTCGGAAAACCTTATAACTATGTCCATGGGGACGACTTACTCCCCCACAGTCCCCGTGGGAGGGGCTACAAGTTACAAACTTTGACCAGTGCTTAAACATAGTAATGGTTTTTTGGAAGTGTATAGACGTTTTCAGGGGGGGGGTTAGGTTGGGGGGGATTGAGAAGAGGGAGATATATTGGGGGAAATTTCCTTGGAGGAATTTGTCTTGGAGGAAGAAAATTTTCATGAAGGGAGCGCTGGATTTTCTAGCATTATTTAAAAAAAAAAACAGTGAAAAAATAAATATGAAAAAGTTTTTTCAACTGAAAGTAAGGAGAAGCATTAAAACTTAAAACGAACATAAATTATTACGCATATGATGGGCTCACCTCCTCCTAATACCCCGCCCCTTACTCTTAAGTATTTTTAGTAATTTCAACTATTTATTCTACGGCTTTTGTGAAATGGGGTCGTTCTTAAAAAATTGGGAAAAAATTTAAGCTAAAACTTAAAACGAACAGAAATTGTTACGCATATGATGGGCTCACCTCCTCCTAATAACCCGCTCTTTACTCTTAAGTATTTTTAGTAATTTCAACTATTTATACTACGGCTTTTGTGAAACGGGGTCATTCTTAAGAAACTGGGACAAAATTTAAGCTTTAGTGTAAAGAGCGAGGTACTGACGAGGGGGTGAACCCCCTCATATCTATATATATAAAAATAAGTTGTCTGTCTGTGTGTCTGTCTGTGGATCAGGTGACGTCATGTTTCTGTGTTGACTGACGTCATGAAATTAGTTGTCGTCATTTTTGCTTTGACGGTGACGTCATTCAAGATATTTAAGACATATGTTCACGTAGAAATCTATTAATGTTTAAGTTTACAATGACTGATGAACTTACCATGGCAAAAGCCGATGAAGATGCTCAAAGAGTCTATGCCAAAAAACTTGCTGCTGATAGAGAAAGTCAGAAAAGAAAGCGTGCCGAGGAACTACCAGAGCAACGCGAAAGCAGACTTGCTGCTAAAAGAGAAAGTGAAAAAAGAAGGCGTGCCGAGGAATCAAAAGAACAGCAAGGAAACAGGCTTGAGGCTGATCAAGAAAGAAAGAACAGAAAGCGTGCCGAGGAATCAAAAGAACAGCAAGGAAACAGGCTTGAGGCTGATAGAGAAAGAAAGTACAGAAAGCGTGCCGAGGAACTACCAGAGCAACGCGGAAGCAGACTTGCTGCTAAAAGAGAAAGTGAAAAAAGAAGGCGTGCCGAGGAATTACAAGAACAGCAAGAAATCAGGCTTGCTGCTGATAGAGAAAGTAAGAAAAGAAAGCGTGCCGAGGAATCACAAGAACAGCAAGAAATCAGGCTTGCTGCTGATAGAGAAAGTAAGAAAAGAAAGCGTGCCGAGGAATCAGAGCAACCTGAAAGTTATCGCCTGGCATTCAGGTACAACCCAGTCGATGATTATAGCTTGAGTAGATGTGTTCAAATCGGGACAATGTCTAAAATTTGTCCCTATTGCAAGGCCTTGAAATTCAATGGTGAAACAATGGGAATGTGCTGCGCCTCAGGAAAAGTTAAACTTCCTCTATTGGCTGCACCACCAGAGCCATTGAAGACTTTCCTTACTGGAACTACGTCAGAATCTAAGCGTTTTTTGTCAAAAATCAGAAAATACAGCTCATGTTTCCAAATGACGTCGTTTGGAGCCCAAATCGAAAATCCAGGTCAATTTATGTCTACTTTCAAAGTAAAAGGGCAAATTTATCATAGAGCAGGGTCCCTTCTACCATTCTCAGGCGAGAATCATAAATTTTTACAATTGTACTTCATCAGTGATAGAAATTCTGAATTGAATGCACGTTGCGAAATTTCTCCCAACGTTGAAAGGACAATCGTTTCCCAATTGCAACATCTTTTCCACGAAAATAATAATTTAGTGCGTTTGTTCAAAAGAGCCATCGATTTGATGCCTACTGATACGCATAAAATTGTTATTTCCGCTGACAAAACGCCTCCTGGCCAACATGTGCGTAGATACAATGCTCCAACTATCGACGAAGTGGCAATCGTTATGGTCGGTGATCAGTTTTTACCTCAAGATATTATTCTTCATAAGCGAAACACTCAGTTGTTAAGAATTGCTGAAACTCATCGATGCTACGATGCCCTACAATATCCTATCATTTTTTGGGATGGAGCCGACGGTTATCACTTTAATATTAAATTGATGAATCCAGCCACTAACAAAGAAATGAATAAGAAATGCAGTGCAATGCATTATTATTCCTATAGACTAATGATTCGGCAGGATGAAGAAAATTATATTTTAAAATGCCGTGAATTGTTTCACCAATTCGTCGTTGATATGTATTCTAAAATTGAATCAGAACGTTTGCTATATATCCGCCTGAATCAGACCAAGCTCCGCTCTGAACAATACATTCATTTGCGAGATGCAGTTATAAATGACGGTAATACCACAAACGTTGGAAGATTAACAATTTTACCTTCGTCATATGCTGGCAGTCCCCGTCATATGCATGAATATGCTCAAGATGCTATTGCGTATGTTCGTCTCTATGGTCGTCCAGATTTACTTATTACATTTACATGTAATCAATCTTGGGACGAGATACTGCAGCTTTTACTTCAAGGACAATCGGCGGTTCATAGGCATGACATTACGGCCCGTGTCTTCCGGCAAAAGTTGAAATCACTGATAAACTACATTGTAAAACTTGAAGTGTTTGGGTCAGTGCGATGCTGGATGTACTCAGTGGAATGGCAAAAACGAGGTTTGCCACACGCACATATACTAATCTGGCTACATAAAAAAATTACTTCGAACGAAATTGATGATGTGATTTCCGCTGAAATACCTGATAAAAATGTCGATAAGGGGTTACATGATATTATTGTAAAGAATATGATACATGGACCTTGCGGTGCACTGAACGAAAATTCACCATGCATGGCCAAAGGAAGGTGCACAAAGCAATATCCTCGACTTTTAGTATCAAACACAATTACTGGCAATGATGGTTACCCACAATATAGAAGAAGATCTACTGAAGATGGCGGTAAAACAGCAATAATAAAGAAGCGTAACGGTACCACCATCGAAGTAGATAACCAGTGGGTTGTTCCATATTCCCCATTATTATCAAAAACATTTAATGCACACATAAACGTTGAATACTGTAACTCTGTAAAGGCAATCAATTACATATGTAAATACGTCAACAAAGGCAGTGACATGGCAGTTTTTGGCTTGCAGCCCGAAATCAAAGATTTCGATGAAATCGTACAATATCAGGCTGGAAGATACATAAGCAGTAATGAAGCTGTTTGGCGAATTCTTTCATTTCCGATACATGAACGTAGTCCAGCTGTTGTTCACTTAGCGGTACATTTACAGAATGGTCAACGTGTTTATTTCACGGAAACCAACGTGCAACAAAGAGTCCTGAATCCACCGGATACAACATTAACAGCTTTTTTTTCGCTTTGCAAAAATGATTCTTTTGCAAAAAACTGCTGTATACTGAAGTGCCTTCGTATTACACGTGGAATACTAAAAATAAAGTATTTGAACGTCGAAAACAGGGTAAGTCAGTCGACGGCCAACCTACCATCTTCAAAGATACCACGATAGGAAGACTCTACACCGTTCACCCCAATCAACATGAATGCTTCTTTCTACGCCTGCTTTTGGTGAATCTACCCGGTCCGACATCCTTTGAGTATTTGAGGACTGTAAATGGTACTATACATGACACTTACCGTAGTGCATGCCAAGCTCTGAATTTATTGGAGATTGACCAACACTGGGATAACTGCATCAATGACGCGTACGAAACGTCAACCCCAAGTCAAATTCGTGCATTGTTTGGCATCATTTTAACAACTTGCTCTCCATCAGCTCCTACAGAGTTATGGGAAAAATATAAGTCAAAAATGTCCGAAGATATACTCCATCGAAAACAGTTAGAGACGTCAGATATGACTTTTGATTTTACATCAGAAATTTATAGCTACACTTTAGTTGTTATAGAAGATTTGTGCGTACGTTTGGCAAACAAACCTCTTCAGGATTTGGGAATGCCTTCACCTAACCGTATCGCTGCTGTTTCGACATGTGTAGAATTGGATCGTGAACAAACTTACAGTACGAGTGATCTATTGTCGTATGTACAAAATAACAATTCCAAGTTAACGTCGGAACAAAAAGACATTTATGATACGATAATGCATTGTGTCGATAACAACGTTGGAGAAATTTTCTTTTTGGATGCGCCAGGAGGTACTGGTAAAACGTTTGTGATAAAACTGATTCTGGCATCAATTCGATCAAAAAATGATATAGCGTTGGCAATTGCGTCGTCCGGAATAGCCGCAACATTGCTGCCTGGTGGAAGAACTGCTCATTCCGCTTTGAAATTGCCTCTGAACTTGCATTCTACAGAAACTCCCATGTGCAATATTTCCAAATCATCTGGGATGGGTAAAGTATTGCAGCAATGCAAACTTATTATTTGGGATGAGTGCACAATGGCAAACAAAAAATCGCTCGAGGCTCTGGATCAATGCTTGAAAGATTTGGAGGGAAGTCGAAACCCTTTGGCAGCATATTAATATTGCTTGCGGGAGATTTCAGGCAAACATTACCTATAATACCTAGATCAACTCCTGCAGACGAAATGAATGCTTGCCTGAAAAATTCTAATTTATGGGCACACGTAAAAACATTAAAATTAACTACAAATATGCGTGTCTGATTGCAAAACGATGACTCTGGTCAAACATTTTCAGATCAATTGCTGGCAATGGGAAACGGAAAGCTCCCAGTAGACTCAATTTCAGGACGTATACAACTACCTACTGATTTCTGTAATTTAGTGACGTCCAAAAATGAATTGATTGAAAAAGTATTTCCGAATATTCTAAAAAATTATAAAAATAATAAATGGCTAAGTGAAAGAGCGATTCTCGCACCCAAAAATATAGACGTCCACGAAATCAACAATAATGTTTTGACCAAGATTCGAGACCAGGCAGTCCTTTACAAGTCAGTCGACACAGTTTTGGAACCAAATGAAGCGGTTAATTATCCATCTGAATTTTTAAATTCCATAGATCTTTCAGGGTTTCCACCACACGTGCTACAACTAAAAATAGGCGTACCAATAATACTTTTAAGAAATATAAACCCACCAAAGCTTTGCAATGGCACTCGACTTGCCGTAAAAAAACAATGGAAAACCTAATAGAGGCCACAATCTTGACAGGGCCTTTTGAGGGCGAGGCTGTTCTTATTCCTCGCATTCCCATGATTCCAACGGATCTGCCTTTTCAATTTAAAAGATTGCAATTCCCAATTCGATTAGCATTTGCAATCACCATTAACAAAGCTCAAGGTCAATCATTAGAAAAATGTGGTATAGATCTTAATACTGATTGTTTTTCCCATGGACAATTGTACGTTGCATGTTCGAGGGTCGGTAAACCTGACAATCTATTTATATGCAGCGACAATTGGACAGCGAAGAATGTTGTATATTCGCAAGTTTTACGAAGTTAATTTGTATTTTGGAACCAAATGAAGCGGTTAATTATCCATCTGAATTTTTAAATTCCATAGATCCTTCAGGGTTTCCACCACACGTGCTACAACTAAAAATAGGCGTACCAATAATACTTTTAAGAAATATCAACCCACCAAAGCTTTGCAATGGCACGCGACTTGCCGTAAAAAAAACAATGGAAAACCTAATAGAGGCCACAATCTTGACAGGGCCTTATGAGGGTGAGGCTGTTCTTATTCCTCGCATTCCCATGATTCCAACGGATCTGCTTTTTCAATTTAAAAGATTGCAATTCCCAATTCGATTAGCATTTGCAACCACCATCAACAAATCTCAAGGGCAATCACTAGAAAAATGCGGTATAGATCTTAATACAGATTGCTTTACCAATGTACAATTGTATGTTGCATCTTTGAGGGTCGGTAAACCTGACAATCTATTTATGCGCACAGACAATGGGACAGCGAAGACTGTTGTATATTCACAAGTTTTACGTAGTTAATTTGTATTGTATCTATCTATCTATCTATCTATATAAAAACGAGTTGTGTGTATGCATGTTTGTTTGTTTGTAAAAAGAGCGTTTGCATATGACGTCATTATTAGTACATACGGCTTTGTATATGGACAGACAATGGGAAAGCCAAGAATGTTGTATATTCGCAATTTTTACGTAGTTTGAAACACATATATAAATCTATCTATATTCACAGGTGGGACACAGGGACACAACTACAATGGCGCGTAACTAATATGGCGCGTAACGACTTACGCGCGCGGGGGGGCTTGGGGGGCGCGAAGCGCCCCACCAACTAGGTGTTGGGGTGGCGCGAAGCGCCACCCCAACAGCTAGTACGTAATAAAAACATGAGAATACAGAAGCTCGTTACGTAAGCTAATTTGTAATATACGTATATCTTTCACTAATTAAAACATTCATAAAAATTAAAAGTTCTAGTTACCTTTTTAAGTAACCAAAAAATCGGAGGGCAACTAGACCTCCTCTCCCGCTCCTTTTTTTCTCAAAATCATTCGATCAAAACTATGAGAAAGCCATTTAGCCAAAAAAATAAATATGCAAATTTCGGTTTAATTATTCATCTGCGGAGAACCAAAATCAAAACATGTATTGATTCAAAAACGTTCAATAAAAAAAACGAGTTTTTTTTTAACGGAAAGTAAGGAGCGGCATAAAAACTTAAAACGACCAGAAATTATTTTGTATATGAAAGGGGCTGCTTCCTCATCAACGCCCCACTCTTTTTGCTAAAGTTTTTTACTGTTTTTAAAAGTAGAGTTAAGAGAAAGAGTCAAACTTTAGCGTAAAGACTTTATTTAATTTAAATAAAAAAACAAGTTTTTATAACTGAAAGTAAGGAGCGACATTAAAACTTAAAACAAACAGAAATTACATCATATATAAAAGGGTTTGCCCCTCCTCAACACCCCGCTCTTAACGCTATAGTTTGACTCTTTCAACTACTTTTCAAAACAATAAAGAACTTTAGCATAAAGAGCGAAACGTTGGTGAGGAAGTAGCCCCTTTCATATACGCCGCTCTTAACGCTATAGTTTGACTCTCAACTACTTTTCAAAACAATAAAGAACTTTAGCATAAAGAGCGAAACGTTGGTGAGGAAGTAGCCCCTTTCATATACGAAGTAATTTCTGTTCGTTTTAAGTTTTTAATACCGCTCCTTACTTTCCGTTAATTTTTTTTTTATTTAATTGTACGTAAGCGCTGTCATTGTATTCGTCCTTTTTGGGTCCAAATGGTAATCATATCTCACTTAGCAATAAGGAAGGTTATGGTTCTTGTAATCAGGCAATCTAACAGAATAATTTGTCAGATATCCACAAGAATCGGTTAGAAAGTGACAACTGTTTCCACACTGTTGGTGGTTGGAGTCACAAGACAATATGACATCTTTGGGAAAAGAAGGTCCCTAAATCAGTTTCAGTACTTGTTCAAACAGCTCGTGGTAACGAACTGTAAGTAAGGAGTGACCCGGCTCAATAGTTGCCGAAACTCTTAAAAAGGGAATTTTGATACAAATAAATTTGTCAAAAGAATGAAATTATTATGCTTATTTCAAATAGATAAGTTTTATTAAGTTTAGCATTACCGATTAAAGGCTACGAATCGGAAAAAAATTGCCTGATTTTTAAATAAAGGAGGAAATATCCCCTAACAGTCATAGAATCTTAATAAAAATCACACCAACAGATTCAGCAGAGGTTTCAAGCTCCTATCTGCAATAATGTGGAATTTTTTATTTTTTGCCAGAAGAAACCTCACGGATGAGTGTTTATTTTTTTTCCAGGGATGATCGTATCGATCCATTGGTTCTAGAATATCGCAAGATGGCTTGAACGAAAATTAAAAGTTCTAATACCCTTTTAAACCCTTTTTAAGCTACCAAAAAGATTTGATTGTAACCATTAAACGGTAAAGTTTGAATTTTGTCTCATTTCTTTAAGAACAACCCCTGAAACACAATAGGAAGCTTTTTTAAAAGTACTAAGAAACTTTAGCGTAAAGGGCAAGGTGTTGAGGAGGGGACAATCCCCTTCATATACGTAATAATGTTTGTTCGTTTTAAGTTTTAATATTGCTCCTTACTTCCAATTGAAAATACTTTTTATATAATAATTTTACGGACACACTCATGAATTTTGCTCTCTAAGATCTCATAAAAACCGTTTTGCTTCTCTGGAATCAGTTATGATTTGCTTATTTTGAGTGGACAAACAACTATGTAGTTACATTTTAATTAAATATTTAATACATAGAGGTGGTTACGGGTTAGGTTATGTATTTAATATAATGTGTTCTGCTCGCCCTACTATCCATAATTCTTTTACGTAGTTTCCATAATTTGGTTTGTTAAGTATTATATTATCGTCATATTTTGGTATATTTCATTAAGATTAACCTAAATACACATCTTGAGTGTGTTCCGTATAATTAAAAAGTACCTCGTTTTCTTCTGGAAACCTACCATATGATGGCTTTCAATCTCAACTAAACAGGAGGAAAAGAAACAGCTAATATCCTAGTTTATGCTCTCAGGAGCATTGGACCAATCTGACTCCTGTACGTAAGGATTGCTGTTGAGAGTTATCTAAGCATAGGCAACAGGTATTTGTCAAGAAGGGCTATGTGAACTTTGTCCAACGGAAGTTTTGCAGTTAAAAATAGGTGTTTAATAAGTGTTTATAAGACTTTAATACACTTATAAAATCCATAGTTGCAAGCAATAGAGGCAAAATGTCGTAATACTGCTGATAAACCATGCTTGTTGTTTCGCTTTGTTTTTTCCTTTCCCGGTAAAGCGACCTTAGCCACACTCTATAAAACAAATTGTAATATTAATAGAAGAATTGGTGAAAGGATGAAAATGACGTCAAAATTACTAGTTCCGACACGTGACAATCAACTCTGTGAAGGCCCAAGTCAAATAGGTCATCGACAAAATAATGACAAGAGATATTCATAATTGAGCTTTTCCTCTTGTTTAGAAAAACACGCAAGGTCTTTGTCACACTTTCCTTGTTGACTTTTTTTTCCTTTATAAGAGTTCTCTTTAAATAATATTTCATCAAACAGTTTATCCAGCAGTTACATTTCGAGTTGTTGCTAATACCTTGCTACCAAAATGCAGAGCACCAAGGTAAAGTTAGATATCTATATATATATATATACAGGATATACTGTTATCTATTTTATCATATAGAACATTTGAGAAAATGGATTAATTAAATAGGCAGTAAGAACTAACGACATCGGTCAATTATATTGTCAAAATCTGCTTCGATTTTTGGAGTCTACCTAACCAAACAGTAATGATTCAGTCCCTAATTAGTTTTGGATTTTTCCCTCCTAATATGTTCTTCTTTTCTTTTTTCATCTCTGTGATCTTTGATCTTAAATAAATAGCATAATTCCAAACACGAGATAAAGTAATTATGCTGTAGTATCTGCAAAATGCTACATTTCGCTGACCTTTTCCAGTTCTGGAGGTTGTAGTTCGACCAGCGTCAGGTTGGATATGAACGGGCACTCGCTTTCAATTAGTGTAGTGAAAATCATCAAACATTTTCTCTGTACTCCTATGTATTTCCTGAAGGGCCTCTAAAACATGATTACATCCCAAAAATAAACCAGAAGATATAGTTTTGTTTTGATGGTATGGGGCTATTTTTCTATCGTTCTCATTTAAGAATAACATGAGCATGAATAGAAGTTGTTCTACCCCTCCCCCTAAGAACAGCAACACTAAAAGCATACAACCCCGGCCGTATCAACGATTTTTCGGGGGGATACAAGAGGTGTTTTCTTAGATGTGGGGGGAACTTTAAAAAACGTATTAGATTTGTTTATATTCATTTTGATTCGTTCTTAAGAGTCGGACAACAACAAACAATTTGTTATAAGATTCAAGAATTATTAAGGTGTAGAGTCTCGCTCCGCTGCCCTTTTACCAGTTTCGGAAGTTTTGATTCGATAATCCTTTGGTTTGACATTTGTAATATTCATTTTGGACAATTATAATATTTTTTATTGATTACTTATAATATCTGGTTCGACGGATTATAAATATTTTTGAACCATTGTTAGCCCATGCCTAAAGCGTTTAGGTAGTAAGTTCTATTATGGTTTCAAAACTAATTACCAGTTAACATTAGTATCCGCTTTGGAAACAGCGCTTCTTGAGTGAATTAAATAAAAACCAAACAAAAAAAAACAAGTTTTCAATTGAAAGTGAGGAGCAACATTAAAACCTAAAACGAACAGAAATTATTACGTATATGATGGGGTTCGCCCCCTAATCAATACCTTGCTCTTTACGTTAAAGTTCGAATTTTGTTCCAATTCCTTAAAAATTACCCCTGAATCAAAAAGGCCGTTTAATAGAATAGATAGCTCTTTTCAAAATAATACAAAAGACTTTAGTTTTTGATCTTTTTTAAATAATGCTGGGAAGCCCGGCCCCCTTCATAGAAATATCCCTTTCCCCATGAAAATATTTTCCATGGAAAGATCCTCCCATATAATCCCCTCTCCCAGCCCCCCCCCACCAGAAAAAATCCCTCTTAAAACGTCTGTATACTTCCCAATAACCAACACAGCCCTTCCCCCAGGGACTGTAGGGAAGTAAGTCATCCTCAAAGACATAGTTATTAGATTTTCGACTATGCTGAACAAAATGGCTATCTCAAATTTTTGGGTGGGTGACTTTGGGAAAAAATGAGCGTGGGAGAGGGCCTAGTTGCCCTTCAACTTTTTGTTCACTTAAAAAGGGCTAGAACTTTTAATTTCCATTTGAATGACCCCTCTTGTGATATTCTAGAACCACTGGATCGATAAAATCACCCCTGGTAAAAACCAACAACAAAACAAGCTAATAAACATGCATCTGTGATCATTCTTCTTGCAAAAATACAAAATTCTACACTTTGCTGATAGGAGCCTGAAACCTCTACGTCAGAGTTTTCTGATACGCTGAATCTGAAGGTTCGATTCTCAGTAAGATTCTATCACTTTTAGAAGTTGTTTTCCCCTTTTTTCGAAAATAGGGTACATATTTTCAGGCTTGTAACTTTTGATAAGTCAGGCTAAACCTGATGAAGCTTATTTATTTGAAATCAGCTTAAAAATACGATTCTTTTAATGTATCTATTGGTATCAAAATTCCGTTTATTAGAGTTTCAGTTACCATTGAACCGGGTTACTCCTTACTTACAGTTTGCTACCACGAACTGTTTAATAACAATTTATTTTGCGAAACTAAAGAGCAGTGTTACAACATAAAGCAAACGAGAACTACGTTGGTGGGCTATTACATTTATTTATCTTAATGTTGGTCAGAATTTTCATTAAAAAGAAGAAAATTATGTGTGTCCACATGCAATAATATTTTGCAGGGTTATCCTAACCACCATTCAAGCTGAAATCATAAGTTTGGCATATATGCTTGGTTGAAAAGTAATCAGTATGTTGAACGTCTAAATTTTAAGTATTATTTCAAACGGAGAGCCAGATATAATGTATTATTGTATATAATGGACTTTTTGCCGGAACTTCATTCTAAGGAGTAAGCAGTAAACTAACGGAATTCTTTTTTAGAAAAATATTTCACTCAATCAGTTTTCCATATGATAAAGAGGAGGAATCTAAACTTCACTTCCATTGAATAATCCCTCTCAAGACAACTTCATTGTATTTATTTGAATGGTGATGGTGGAAAGGTCATACACAAGTAAAATGATTCTGTTAACATGTTTGAAACCGCAAATTGTGTATCACCGTTTTTCTTATGGATGAATAATTCTGCTGTGATCTTGACGCCTTTTTACTGATTGAGAATGTTTTAGTAATAATTGTAATGAGATTAGTTCTTCTTGTGTTTCTTGCCACTTCGATGCCTGGTTATCAAAAAGAGCATTCACCTTGCTTGAGTCCCTTGAAACTATGCATATTTTAAGTAATTTATCCAACTTTGAGGAATGGTAATGCTAAATTCAGACGCATAAGATTTTAGCAAAATATTTTGAGGGTTTGGTTACTATTTTCAACTTGAGTTTTCTTTTAGATATCCTATGAGATACCCTTTTAGATACCCTATGAGACTGCTGAGAGCCGTTTGCTCTAAAAGAGACCTTGAAGGATCTCTCGAAAAAAGTTGAAAACAGTAAGAAATTCCTTTACATAAGAACTCTTTATATCATGTTTCCTTATTCTAAATATAATTTTTGGCTGCTGTGTCTTTAGGTAAATTTTAAACTACAGCAATGTACTTTCAGTATTCTTCTATTGACTTTACAGGCGCCTATTTTATGCACGCCTATCCGAATGTAATAATTTTTTAGCGATATTAATTGATCGTTTAGTCTCTTCATAATGCCCCTCATTTGTATGCGAATAAAATTCCATCCAAATAGTATAGGCTTACCTATGCAAAGGATTCGGAACCGCACTTAAAATAGAAATAATTTTAGTTGAATTTTTGTGTTTTGTAGATAAAAAAATATTTAAGGACATGCTGAAAAGTACAATTAAAGACTAGAAAAATGTCTTGTAAATTCATTTTCGAAAAGAATGGTATAGATTTCGGAATATAGGATGAACCAAAATTCAGAAAACTAATTCTGTAATATTTCAAATATATTTAGAAATGCCTGATCATGCTTGCCGTGATTACAATGGCTAGAAGCCAGTTGTTGCCGGCAATGATGACACGAATGCCTGGTGCTGTGCCATCAAGTGGGTTTAATTACGCAGTCAACGATCTTGCTGGAAATGAGCACAGCCACACGCAAAACCAAATAGGTGCAGCAAAAACCGGCCAGTATAAAGTTGCCTTGCCTGATGGCCGTCTACAAACAGTTACCTATGTTGCAGATGCCGCTGGATACAGAGCAAAGGTATTTTTTTATTATTTTTTATGCTTAAATATTGTAAATGGTTAAAAAATTCCAAAGTTCCAATAACGGAGACTTAAAATGAGTATTTCCAATATTCCTGAATACTTGCTATCTTTATATACTGAATTTCAAACTGTGGTTGAGATTTTCAATTTTGGTCCCCCATCAACTTGAAAAAGTCGACTTACAGAAAGATTTTATTACACTTTAAGGCTTCAGTAATACTAAACTAAAAAAAAACATGAAAATATTAATTTCCCTCTTATGATAGTCCACCGGCTTTTACAATTCCAACAAAATTCCAACAAACTCATTTTAACAAAAATAAATAAAAGCTGAAAAAATGAAAAGGGGTTCAATTTTCTTGTAGAAAAATATAGTGTATAATTTCAGCGTAATAGATGGGTCAATGAGCCTCCGCCCAACCACCCTAAAACTTAAAATAAAAGATCAATTGTATGAAAATGATAAAGAAATAAATACGAGTTAAACCAATGAAATATTATCTTTTTAAATCTTTGATTCTGCAAAAAATTTTGACAGAATTTCTGACAATTTCTACAAGACGTTCATTGCCTAAAATTAACTATCTTTTTTGTACATTTGGCGTTGCCTCTTTTTCAAAACAAGTGTTATTAGTAATTACTCCGTAGAATGTTTAACAGGTTGACTACAGGTTCCTTTTTAGGTTGACTATACCCCTAATGTTCCTGGTGCTGCCACAACTGCTGGTGATGCTCAGATAGCTGGACTCGCTTCAGTGCCTCCAACTGCACCACCCTCAATGGCAGCTGCAATGACAAATGGATATGCTTCAGGTTTAGGAGGAATGACTCCTTATTCAATGGGTCACAACCCCATGATGATGGGTAAGCTTGCAATTTCTCTTTTCTTATCAAAATTATTTCATTTTTTTTATGAAAAAATGTTTCAGATTTAACACATGATGTCAGGAAAAGGAGCTTCAAGCGAATATTTATATAATATATAATATAATATTATATTATATTATATATCAATATTATATTATATTATATTACTAGCTGTTGGGGTGGCGCTTCGCGCCACCCCAACACCTAGTTGGTGGGGGCGCTTCGCGCCCCCCCCCAAGCCCCCCCGCGCGCGTAAGTCGTTACGCGCCATAATAGTTACGCGCCATTGTAGTTGTGTCTCTATGTCCCACCTGTGAATATAGATATATATATATATATATATGGTTTTAACTACGTAAAACTTGCGAATATACAACATTCTTTGCTGTCCCATTGTCTTTGCATATAAATAGATTGTCAGGTTATCCCCCTGTTTCCCCCGGTGTCCCCGTTGTAGTTGTGTCCCTGTGTCCCGGTCGTCATTTATATTCCCTGTGTCCCGGGTCCCGGTCATCATTTGTATCCCGGTGTCCCGGTCTGTATATACATTCGTTTTTTAGTTTTGTTTTTCTCCTTTATTTTTTTCCTTTTTTTTTCTTTTTTAGCTTATTTAGATTTTTAGATTTTTTAGTTTTTTTTATTAGTTTTTAGTTTTTATTTCTTTTTAGTTTTTTTGTCCCGGTCGTCATTTATATCCCCCTGTTTCCCCCGGTGTCCCCGTTGTAGTTGTGTCCCTGTGTCCCGGTCGTTATTTATATTCCCTGTGTCCCGGTCGTCATTTGTATCCCGGTGTACCGGTCTGTATATACATTCGTTTTTTAGTTTTGTTTTTCTCCTTTATTTTTTTCCTTTTTTTTTCTTTTTTAGTTTATTTAGATTTTTAGATTTTTTAGTTTTTTTATTAGTTTTTAGTTTTTTTTTCTTTTTAGTTTTTTTGTAGTTTTTACCTTCTTTTTAGTTTTGTTAATTTTTTTTTTTACTTGTGTCCTGGTCGTCATTTATACTCCCTGTGTCCCGGTGCTTTGTTGATTGCTAATCGAACATTCCTTTTGTCCTGGTCGCTTTCTCTTTGAGTGTCGTCATTTATTTTTTTCTTTTTTAGTTCTTTTAGTTTTTACCTTTTTTAGTTTTTTTTTAGTTTTTAGTTTTTTAGTTTTTTACCTTTTTTTAGTTTTTTTAGTTTTTTAGCTTTTTTATTTTTTTTATTAGTTTTTAGTTTTTTTGTAGTTTTTGCCTTTTTTTTTAGTTTTTTGTCCTGGTCGCTTTCTCTTTGAGTGTCGTCATTTATTAGTTTTTTCCTTTTTTTTTTTAGTTTTTTATTGGTTTTTACCTTTATTTTAGCTTATTTTTCAGTTTTTTCCTTTTTTTTAGTTTTTTTTTATTTTTTATTTTTTTTAGTTTTTTACCTTTTTTTAGTTTTTTTAGTTTTTTTAGTTTTTTAGCTTTTTTACTTTTTTTATTAGTTTTTAGTTTTTTTTTGTAGTTTTTGCCTTTTTTTAGTTTTTTCAGTTTTTTTTTTAGTTTTTTATTGGTTTTTACCTTTATAGTTTTTTTAGTTTTTTAGCTTTTTTATTTTTTTTATTAGTTTTTAGTTTTTTTTGTAGTTTTTGCCTTTTTTTAGTTTTTTCAGTTTTGACGTCACCTAATCCAGTTTTTTCAGGTGACGTCACCTGACACATCCATCCACACATCCATCCATCCATCCATCCACAGACAACTTATTTTTATATATATAGATATATAATATAATAACATTATATTATATTATATATACATATATGAAACATATATTAAGATTTAATAATATAATATATATTACTAAAAAAAATTTTTGAATAATTTACCTAAGAGGTAAATCTTTAAGAAAAGACAAAATTGCACCTTGCGTGGGAATACTTCATAAATCTGTTTTACACCTCAGACTAAAGTAGTACATTATGGACTGAATACTTCTTATTTTTTCCACCTTATTTAGGAGTTTTAATTGGTGTAGTCTTGATTCTCCTTGTCTCATTTTACCCAAGATCAGTCCTTTACCATTCGTCTCTTTACACTTTACCTCAGATGTTTGATCATCTTTTGAGGAATATCCTCTTCCCAAGAAATAGACATGAAGTTACCTTAATTCACAAGTCCTTCAAGCAGCAAAACTTCAGGATTTGGTCTTGTCCAGACAGTGGAAAGTTGAAGTTTCTTATTGGAGAGACAACATCCGTTTTCTAAAAGTTAATAAATTGGCGATTACAACAAAACCGATAATATTGAATGATTATAAGCTGGTTAATTGTAATAAACTAATGATTAAAATCAAATATTATCTGAATCCTGAGAATTTTCAGACAAATAAAGCTTCGAGTGTTGAGGTAGCTTCCAAACACGAAGTAGAGTCAAAGTTTTTCCGATTCCCATCCTCAGCAGCAAAAAACTAAAACTCTTCATAATTCAATCCTTATTTGGGGGATGGTCTCTAGCGTGAGAATATATTCGGGATGACGAAAGGACCAAGTTTTCAGAGCATCCCAAAACTCTTGAGAAGGAAAAATAATGGCCAGATACCTTTTTGACCACCTAGAAGCATATTGTATTTTTATTTAGTTCAATATCTCCCCTAACACACTCAGGAATTTTCAGCTTGATACCCTTAGGTGTTGCTACGGCATTGCAAATAAAACCCATTGACAACCTGGATGCATCCAATGTCTTTTGATCAGCATTTGATGAAAGCGTCAAGTAAATTCCCTTTGCCGGTCTCTAGATACTGCAAATACACTTTTTTGACAATCTGGATACACAGAGTGTCTTTTGATTTAATTCAACACCCCACCTCAACATTCTATGGAAGCTTCACCGGAACGCCCATTGTTGTTCTTCATAAATTGCAAATATACCCCTTTGACAACCTGGATGCACATGCAGTATTTTGATTCAGTTCACCGACCACTCTCCCTCCCCAAAATAACATTCCAATAAAATTTAGATTTAATACCGTACTCCGATTCAGAGGTGTTGTGCAAGCCCTTTTTTCCACTCTAAAGTATATGCTTAAAAATTGGTCAATTTGTATTAAGTACAGTCCTTTTCCCAGACCCTGTGGGGTCATGTCATCTCCGAAACCTTGCTTATTGAACCTTTCTACTAACCTGGACAAAAAGACTATCTCACAATTTTTATCGAATGTCTTCTGAGATTACGGGCGAGGGGGGGAGGAGGAGGTTATCATAGAAATGGGACTGCTTGTCTTCTGATTATTTTGACTCTTAAAAAGGACCGGCATTTTAACTTCTGATTGAATGATTCCCATCTAAATATCTAACACTATTCTATTCATATGAAGTGGCTCTGAGAATAAAGAAGTAATAATATTAAGTTATTGAACACTTATGACAATAAGATTGAACACTTATGGCTCTATACTGCAGATAACGCTAGAGATTCTTTGATTAAAAGTTGAATCTGAAATAATAGCAAACATAGGGCATTAAATTTAAAATTATTCTTCGTTTTGGAGAAGCAAAAATAAAATAGTTAATGGGTATAAACATTAAGTAGAGAATGACCTGTGCCAGTAGAAACATAAATATTAAAGCTTGGTATTGTATATGTATATCCAAAAGAATGATAATTCAGAATACTTAGAACACTTTAATTCCAAATTATCCGTAAGAGTAATGAGCCTAAGATAATTTGAGTTATTTTGGAGAAAGGAGAAAAACACCCTCTGATAGTGGTGTCATATTAATGAAAACGGGAACATAATTTTTAAAATATATATGTGTAAGTACATGAGCATGTATATTGAACAATAAATCTTTATCAGTAAAAAATAATTCAAACCTTTGCTTTAAAAGCAAAGGATTGGGGGGGTAAGAACACCCCTGTGACAAAGGTCAAGGGAGGGGGCCAATTTCTCCATAATCACTTCTAACTCTTAAAAGGGCAGAATTTTTAATTTCCAATTTAATGAGTCCAATCCGATGTAAAACAGGACCGTAATTTTTGAAACATATCAGTTAAAATGTGCATTTTAACTGATATGTAAAGTGATAATCAATAAATTATCACTGAGTTATTTTTTTTCTTAATAAATACTATGCTGATGTAATTTATTTTCAAAGCACCATGCACACTTGGCTGGGGCGCTTCCTATCCACTGTGGGCACCTCCCACAGTTTAAAAAAAGATTAAAATAGCATTTGCTGCAGAATTAGTTTTTTATTTTTTCGGGAGGGGGGATTGGTGTGGGTTATAGGGCTGGAAGGAGGTGCGGATTGAAAGGGCTGGGGTGGAGGGAGTTGTATTTGGATAAGGGTTGTTAACCTGGGGGGAGTTTGAGAGAAGGTGATTGTCTTTTTTCTTTTTTTCTTTTTCATTATCATTTTAATTAGTTTTGGATGCTTCTAGGAACATTTATGTGTTTTTTGTAATATTATTTTTAATTTAGTATGCCTATAGGAATGTTTATGTAGTTAATCGCTACGCGTTAGCAAAATTCAATCTTTTCCCTAGTGTAGTGATTTATATCTTTAATCTATATATATAAAAATAAGTTGTCTGTGTGTGGATCTGTGGATGGATCAGGTGACGTCATGTTTGTCCGCATATGACGTCTGAATTATTTCACACTAATACAAAAGAAGAAAAAAACTAAAAAAGGTAAAAACTACAAAAAAAACTAAAAAGAAAAAAAAACTAAAAAAGCTAAAAAACTAAAAAAAACTATAAAAAGTAAAAATCTAATAACTAAAAAAAACTGAAAAAAATAAAAAAGGCAAAAACTACAAAAAAATAAAAACTAATAAAAAAACTAAAAAAGCTAAAAAACTAAAAAAACTAAAAAAAACTAAAAAAAGGTAAAAAACTAAAAAAAACTAAAAACTAAAAAAGAAAAAAAACTAAAAAAAAGGAAAAAACTGAAAAATAAAAGAGAAAAAGAAAACTAAAAAAATATGAATAAATATATATAAAAATAAGTTGTTTGTGGGTTATGTCTGTCTGTCTGTCTGTCGAGTGACGTCGTGTTTGTCCGCATATGACGTCTGAATTATTTCACACTAATACAAAAGAAGAAAAAAAACTAAAAAAGGTAAAAACTACAAAAAAAACTAAAAAGAAAAAAAACTAAAAAAGCTAAAAAACTAAAAAAAACTAAAAAAAGGTAAAAAACTAAAAACTAAAAAAAACTGAAAAAACTAAAAAAAGGCAAAAACTAAAAAAAAACTAAAAACTAATAAAAAAACTAAAAAAGCTAAAAAACTAAAAAAACTAAAAAAACTAAAAAAACTAAAAAAAGGTAAAAAACAAAAAAAAAACTAAAAACTAAAAAAGAAAAAACTAAAAAAAAAAGGAAAAAACTGAAAAATAAGAGAAAAAGAAAACTAAAAAAATATTAATAAATA
Organism: Artemia franciscana; assembly: GCF_032884065.1. Lineage (NCBI taxonomy): Eukaryota > Metazoa > Arthropoda > Branchiopoda > Anostraca > Artemiidae > Artemia > Artemia franciscana. Next base: position 31,640,002 of record NC_088867.1, on the reverse strand, counting down.
TAAAAAATATAAATATAAATATAATATAAATTAGCAATCAACAAAGCACCGAGACACAAATGACGACCGGGACACAGGGAGTATAAATGACGACCAGGACATAAGTAAAAAAAAAAACTAAAAAAACTAAAAAAATGGTAAAAACTGCAAAAAAACTAAAAACTAATAAAAAAACTAAAAATCTAAAAATCTAAATAAACTAAAAAAGAAAAAAAAGAAAAAAGGAAAAAAATAAAGGAGAAAAACAAAACTAAAAAACGAATGTATATACAGACCGGGACACCGGGATACAAATGACGACCGGGACACAGAGAATATAAATGACGACCGGGACACAGGGACACAACTACAATGGGGACGCCGGGGGGCACAGGGGGATATAAATGACGACCGGGACACCGGGACACAAGGAATATAAATGACGCCCGGGACACTCAAAGAGAAATCACAGACTGGAACACCGGGACACAAATGACGACCGGGACACAGGGAATATAAATGACGACCGGGACACAGGGACATAACTACAAAGGGGACGCCGGGGTGCACAGGGGGATATATAAATGACGATGGCGACTCAGGGAATGGTCGATTAGCAATCACCATCAACAAAGCTCAAGGGCAATCATTAGAATCATGAGGTATAGATCTGAATACGGATTGTTTTCCCATGGACCATTATATGTTGCATGTTCAAGAGTCGGTAAACCTGACAATCTATTTATATGCACAGACAATGGGACAGCAAAGAATTTTGTATATTCGCAAGTTTTACGTAGTTAAAAACATATATATATATATATATATATATATATATATATATATATATATATATATATATATATATATATATATATATATCTATATTCACAGGTGGGACATAGGGACACAACTACAATGGCGCGTAACTAATATGGCGCGTAACGACTTACGCGCGCGGGGGGGCTTGGGGGGGCGCGAAGCGCCACCCCAACAGCTAGTAGTTTATATTTTCGATTATTATGTAAATAAAATTAAAAAAAGAAGTGATTTTGAAACAACACAGGGATTTTGTGGTCACTTAAAAAAAAATGTCAGATATCTCCCAAGAAGGGTAGCTGAGAGTTTCGTATCACCTCTCTCTTTCATTATTTTTGGCTCATAAGCTGAGTTCTGTTCAGTGCTTCCACGACCCTCAAATATTCTGGATATTTTTCCAAAAATCTCACAAAAATAGAGTGGCAAAAATACTCGGGTTCAGAAGCGTCAAATCTTTAAATCCGGCCATGAGGATGGAGGAAATAGCAACCAGTTCTGTTCAATACAAGTTTTAATGGTGCTCTTTATTTTCATGGAAAAAACTTATTTTTTAATTTATTCTTTCTTATGTTGATCGTCCATAACGAATCCTTATGTAAATTATGGTTAATCTCTTTTAGGCATGGGACGTATGCATGGACACGGAATGGGAGGCATGTACGGCGGTGGAATGGGAGGCATGCACGGCGGTGGAATGGGAGGCATGTACGGCGGTGGAATGGGAGGCATGTATGGTGCTGGAATGGCAGGTATGCATGGCAATGGCATGTATGGTGCAGGAATGATGAATGTTGACCCCTATATGAGGATGGGAATGGGATCGGTTGCATATGGCTTGCCTGGTGGAATGGGAGTTACATCACCGTTTGGATCATCTTTTAATTACCAAACACCATTCTCAGCAGTTTCGCAATATAATAATGGAGGTTTCTTTTAGAATCCCTGGATTTCTTTTTGTAATACTTCTTTTTGTATATCAATTCAAATATATTTTTTCAAAAAGTAGTCATTTCATATGGTTGAAACACTCCCAGGTAGTACCGATATCGCTTGACCTCGAATACAAGTAAATAATGATGACAATGCTGCACAACTATAATGTAAAAAAATTATATATTTCAGCAGGAGTTACTAGTGTTCAAACTTGAATTCTATATGCACAATATTAACTGTATTTCAAGGGCTGAATCAGACGACATCTGACAAAAACAAAACTTTACAAAACATCATGTAAGACCGAAGATAAAAAATAAAATGAAAAATAGAATAACAAGCAGGAGAAAAAACAATATTTTGTCACATCTTTTTGTCGTTCGACACGAAAAAAAGCATTAATTCACAAATTTTAACTGATATTGTATGAATAGCTGAAAAAAAATTGTCTGACGCAGGCCCATTCTCCCTAAGACCAAAGGCATTTTGAAGGTTTAAATAATGTTAGTTGGTTCATTGCTGAAAGAACCCAATTTATAATGGAAGATCTTCCTAAGTTTCTTATGAGAATTACTATATTTTTGTTGTTGTTTACAGTTGATGGGTTGCCTCTTGATCAAACAGTTCGAGGTAACGACCTGTAAGGAGTGACACGACCTAATATTAACCAAAACAGAAAAAAAGGAATTTTGATAACAATTTATAAACGTAAAAAAGGAATTTTGATAACGTATATGAGAGGGTTCACCCCCTTGTCAGTACCTCCCTCTTTACACTAAAGCTTAGGTTACACAAATTTTCTTAGGCTCGTAACTTTTGATGGGTAAGAATAAACTTGATGAAACTTATATATTTAAAATCAGCATTAAAGTGCAATTCTTCTGATGTAGCTATTGGTGTAGAAATTCCATTTTTTGAGTTTTGGTTACTATTGAGCCGGGTCACTCCTTACTACAGTTCGTTACCACGAACTGTTTGATTACCTCACTGTAAAAAATTCTCGACTAATTTATAATCCATCTCCTAATCTTCTATATTTACCTGAAGGGTTACGGAGAGTTAGGAGATTTGACTGTGAAAAGCTCTTTAGGAGGCTTCAAGTAGACCTTCCTGACAAAGATCCATGAAGCCTCCTCCGGAATAGCTGATACATAAATATGAACCCCTCTGTGTAACTTTTTTAAGCCTGAAACGATAACTTTTTCAAGCCTGAAATGAAGTAACTTAGCTAAATGAAGCTTTATAGATAGTGTATATTAACCCTTTCAAACAGTTCGTGGTAACGAACTGTTAAAAAACGGAATTTTGATACCAATAGCTACATCAAAAGAATTGCATTTCAATGCTGATTTCAAATGTATAAGATTCATCAACTTTAGTCTTACCCAGCAAAAGTTACGAGCCTGAGAAAATTTGCCTCATTTTTTAAAATAGGGGGGAAGACCCCAAAAAGTCATAGAATCTTAACGAAAATCACACCATCAGATTCAGTGTATCAGAAAACCCTATTGTAGAAGTGGAATTTTATATTTTTTGCCAGAAGGAAGATGACAGATGTGTTTTAATTTGTTTTTTTTTTTGTGTGTGTTTTTTCCCCAGGGGTAATCGTATCAACCCAGTGGTCCTAGAATGTTGCAAGAAGGCTCATTCTAACGGAAATGAAAAGTTTTAGTGCCCTTTTTAAGTGACTAAAAAATTGGAGAGCACCTAGGCCCCCTCCCACGCTAACTATTTTCCCAACGTCACTGGATCAAAATTCTGAGATACCCTTTTTATTCAACATAGTCGAAATACCTTATAACTATGTCTTAGGGGACGACTTGTTCCCCTACAGTCCCCGTGGGAGGGGCTACAAGTTACAAACTTTGACCAGTGCTTACATACAGTAATGGTTATTGGGAAGTGTAGAGCCGTTTTCAGGGGGATTTTTTGGTTGGGGGAGGGGTTGAGAAGAGGGGGATATCTTGGGGGAACTTTCATGGAGGAATTTTTCGTTGGGGAAGAAAAATTCCATGAAGGGAGCGCAGGATTTTCTAACATTATTTAAAAGAAACAATGAAAAAATTAATATGAAAAAGTGTTTTCAACTGAAAGTAAGGAGAAGCATTAAAACTTAAAACGAACAGAAATTATTAAGCATATGAGGGGTTCACCTCCTCCTAATACCTCGCTTTTTACGCTAAAGTATTTTTAGTAATTGTAAGTATTTATTCTACGGCCTTTGTGATTCAGGGGTCATTCTTAAGGAACTGGGACAAAATTTAAGCTTTAATATAAAGAGCGAGGTACTGACGAGGGGGTGAACCCTCTTATATATGTAATAAAAACATGCAAATGCAGAAGTTTGTTACGTAAGCTAATTTGTAAGTTACGTATATCTTTTACTAATAAAAACATTCGTAAAAAAATAAAAGTTCTTTTTGCCTTTTTAAGTAACCAAAAACTTGGAGGGCAACTAGGACTCCCCCTATTCCTTTTTTCTCGATATCATTCGATTAAAACTATGAGAAAGCCATTTACCCAAAAATATATATGCAAATTTCGTTTGAATTATTCATATGCAGAGAACCCAAATCAAAACATGCATTAATTCAAAAATGTTCAGAAATTAAATAAAAAAACAAGTTTTTTTCACTGAAAGTAAGGAGTGATATTGAAACTTAAAGTGAATAGAAATACTTCGTATATAAAAGGGGCTGCTTCCTCCTCAACACCCGTACGAAAACAAGAAAGGAAATAAAAAATGAAAAATAAAATAGGTGAAAAACGAGGATTTTGTCAGCCAGTAGCAAAATATGAAAAACAAGCAAATATTTCGACAAGGACCTCCGCCAAGTCGTCCTCAGCGCTCAAAAAAATAAGAAAGAGGAAAAAGAAAAAAGAAACAAAAAAAGCAAAGCCTAATCTTCTTAAGTGAACTGTACGAGAGGAAAAAAGACACTGAATCAAACAACAAAAACCAACTTGAAATCAATGAAAGAGAAGTTACCAATTAGATTGAATAAGTATCCTATGCCTTGCAACAGATTTCGCCTGTCTACAATTTCAGATTTCATTATATATGCGGACAGGTTGTCTTAAATTAGACTGGGCGAAAATATTCATCGAGTCTTTTGATATTAAATTGTTACAAATTGGGCTTAAGGTAATATCTCCCGTGTCTCTATTTATAGCCAAATTTCTATTTATATGTTTGTTGTTTTTTTTTTATCTCAACTGCCTCTTTAAAAGATTGTGGTAGGCAATTTTACGGTAGATATTTAAAGTTGCCTCTTCAAAAAGAACTAACGTATTATTCTTTCCCGAGTTGAAAGAATGTTCAACTTTTTGTTCAGTTTTGAAAGAAACAGAGAGATTGTGTTTTTTTTTTCCAAGTTTGTCGCTGAGTTTCGAGACGTATGGTAATGTAGTGAAAGTTTTTTTCTCAATTGCCAGTGTAACTGAATCAAGGGGGACGGGCTCCCTATTTTCCTGTTTTACCTTTTTTAATCGGTTATCTATTATATTTTCATGAGATTGATTGGGTAGGCCTTGCAGAATAGAATATCTTTAACGTAATCTTACTCGAATTTTAGATGATTACGTGAACCTATTTTTAGAACCCTGTCGACTAAAGAAATTACTACCCTTTTTTTACACAAGGAGGGTGATTTGACGAGAAATGTAGATATCGATCATTATGGATCGGCTTTCTATATATAAAAAATTCAAGGAAAGGACTATTTTTATAATTACAGCATCCAAAAAATGGAGCTTTCCTGAATCTTCCAGTTCTATTGTGAATTGAAGATTCGAATGAAAAGAATTCAAATGTGCCAACAAATCTTTTAGAGAGTCCTGACCATGTTCCCAAACAGCAAGAATATCATCAACGAAACGAAACCAGAGAGAGTCATTTAAGGGGAAACTATTCAAAGCAGACTGTTGTATGAAATCCATGTAAAAATTTGCCAAAAAAGTAGAAAAAACAGTGCCCATGGGTTGGCCCTTAATCTGAAGGAAAATTTTTTCTCGAAACATAAAATATAAAGAGAACTTGTTGCAAAGACGCACAAGTGTCATTATTGTGTCAATTTCCAAGGTTTTATAATCTGACCAAGCAGAATTTTCCTCTAATTTTCTTTGTAAGGCCTGTTCACATTTATGGACATCGCATGAAGTGTACACGGAAACTGCATCAAAACTAGATAAGATATTTTTTATGGCACTTGGTATTAACCAAGTGACATTTAGCAATCGCAAATTCTCTCGGTCTGTTGGTCTGTCTGTCGGTCCCGGTTTTGCTACTTTAGGCTCTTCCAGGTAAGCTAGGACGATGAAATTTGGCAGGCGTACCAGGGACCGGACCAGATTAAAATACAAATAGTCTTTTTCCCGATTTGACCATCTGGGGGGGGGAGTGGGGGCCCGTTAATTCGGAAAAAATAGAAAAATTGAAGTATTTGTAACTTACGAACGGTTGATCAGATCTTAATGAAATGAGCTGTTATTTTAAATCCCGACCAGATCTGGTGACATTGGGGGGGGGGGGGAGTTGGGGGGAGGGAAAACCAAAAATCTTGGAAAACACTTAGAGTGGAGGGGTCGGGATGAAACTTGGTGGGAAAAATAAGCACACGTCCTAGATACATGATTGACATAAACGGAACGGATACGCTCTCTTTTGGGTAGTTGGGAGGGGGGGGGGGTAATTCTGAAAAACTAGAAAAAATGAGGTATTTTTAACTTACGAACGAATGATCGGATCTCAATGAAATTTCATATTTAGAAGGATGTCGTATCTCAGAGCTCTCATTTTAAATACCGACCAGATCTGGTGACATTGAGGGGGAGTTGGGAGGGGAAACCTAAAATCTCGGAAAACACTTAGAGTGGAGGGATCGGGATGAAATGTGGTGGGAAAAATAAGCACAAGCCCTAGAAACATGATTGACATAACCGGAACGGATCTGCTCTCTTTGGGGTAGTTGGGGGGGGGGGGTTAATTCTGAAAAATTAGAAAAAGAGGTATTTTTAACTTACGAACGGGTGACCATATCTCAATGAAATTTGATATTTAGAAGGATATCGTGTCTCAAAGCTCTTATTTTAAGTCCCGACCGGATCTGGCGACATTGGGGGGAGTTTGGGGAACCTAAAATCATGGAAAATGCTTAGATTGGAGGGATCGGGATGAGATTTGGTGGAAAAAATAAGCAGAAGTCTTAGATACGTGATTTACATAATTGGAAAGGATCCACTCTATTGGGGGGGGGGTTAATTCTGAAAAAATAGAAAAAAAATGACGTATTTTTTACTGACGAAAGAGTGATCGGATCTTCATGAAATTTCACATTTAGAAGGACCTCGTAACTCAGATCTCTTATTTTAAATCTCAACCGGATCCAGCGTCATTGGGGGGGGGGGGAAGTTGGGGGACCAGAAATCTTAGAAAATACTTAAAGTGGAGAGATCAGGATGAAAATGGATGGGAAGAATAAAAACCTGTCTAAGATAAGTGACTGACATAACTGGACCGGATCTGCTCTCTTTGGTGGAGAGGGGGGGGGGGTAATTTTGAAAATTAAGGTATTTGTAACTTACGAAAGGGTGACCAGATCTTAATGAAATCTGATATTTAGAAGGATCTTGTGCTCTAAAGCTCTAATTTTAAATTCTGACCAGGTCCTGTGACATTGGGGGGGAGTTGGAAGGGGAAACCGGAATTATTGGAAAACGTGAAATTTTGGTTATTTTTATCTTATGAATAGGTGATCGGATCTTACTGAAATTTGATATTTAGAAGGAATTCATGTCTCAGAGCTCTTATTCCAAATCCCGACCAGATCTTTTGACATTGGGGAAATAATGAAAAACACTTGGAGTGGAGGAATTGGGATGAAGCTTGGTGGATGGAATAAGCAAATGTCCTTGACGCGTGATTGACGTAACCGTACTGGATTCGCTCTTTTTGGGGGAGTTGGGGGGGGAAGGGTTCAGTGATTTGGCGAGTTTGGTGCTTCTGGACGTGCTAGGACAATGAAAATTGGTAGGCGTATCAGGGAGCTGCACAAATTGACTGGATAAAGTCGTTTTCCCAGATTCGACCATCTGGGGGGCTAAAGGGAGAGGAAAAATTACAAAAAATGAGGTATTTATAACTTACGAGTGGGTGATCGGATCTTAATGAATTTTTATTCAGTTTATTCAATTTTTATTAGTTAATTCGTCAGTTGCGTATATTTTTTACTAGTGAAAACGTTCGTAAAAAATTGAAAGTTCTAGTTGCTTTTTTCAGTAATCAAAAAACTGGAGGGTAACTAGGCCTCCTCCCTCGCTTTTTTTTTCTAAAAATCTTCCGATTAAAACTATGAGAAAGCCATTTAGCCCAAGAAAATTAATAGGCAAATTTCGTTTTAATTATTTATGTAGGGAGAGCCATGATCAAAAGATGAATTAATTCAAAAACGTTCAGAAATTAAATAAAAAAAACAAGTTTTTTTAACTGAAAGTAAGGAGCGACATTAAAGCTTAAAACGAACAAAAATTACTTCGTATATGAAAGGGGCTTTTCCTCCTCAACGCCCGCTTTTTATGCTAAAGTTTTTTACTGTCTTAAAAAGTAGAGTTAAGAGAAAGAGTCAAACTTTAGCGTAAAGCGCGGGGCATTTAGGATGAAAAGCCTCTTTCATATACGAAGTAATTTCTGTTTGTTTTAAGTTAAGAGGCCTTAATCAGTTCAATGCACAGCTTAGATACCAATATTGCACAGCTATTGGTATCTAGGCTGTGGTTCAATTAGATAAGGGTTCTCTCTTTTTGGTGCAATTACATTACTTTAATCCGGTATTGTTTTGAGATTTTTCTATACCAACAATTACACCAGCGTGCAAAACACGCTCTGATGCAAGTAGATTATGCCATGTCGAACCAGTTGCATATCAAAACGTTGATTCATATTGAATAAGAGTCGAAAAAATTCGAAAAGTTTTGATTGTGTTATCTGATCGATGCTTGGGACAAACTACATTGTAAGAAATGCACGCCCAAATTGTGGAGCTGCGCGAGAATCCACCTCCGAAAGACCTACCTTTTGTTAACACCACAAACTATTAATAATTCAAAAAATATGAAACTTTTTCAAACAGTTCGTGGCAACGAACTGTTTGAAAGGAGCGACCCGGCTCAATAGTAACTGAAACTCTAAAAAACGGGATTTTGATATCAATAGTTTTTTTATTGTTGCAAGGAGAACTGTTACAAAGAGTCAAACTTTAGCGTAAAGAGCGGGACGTTGAGGAGGGGACGGCTTCTTTCATATACGGAATAATTTCTGTTCGTTTTAAGTTTTAATGTTGCTCCTTACTTTCAGTAGAAAAAATTGTTTTTCATTTAATTTTATAAAAAAGACGCCATTGTTTCCTTACTGTAAAAGATTTCGCTTGTCTTCTCCCTGTAAAATTTACGCGAGAGTTCCCCGTGCTGTAGGTAATCAAATTAGAAGGCTACTGTATTTCAGTTCTTACTATTTTGTTCTGTAAATTTTCCGTTTGGCTCTAACCGACATATGAGCAACAAGTTTCATATATTTTGTTTTTATAAACGCTACAGGTAATGCGATCCCTGCCCGACCCAAAGTTCAGACGAGACTAATTATTCATAAATATAAAATTCGGAATAAATTAGGGGGCTGAATGTAGAATGTCACAAGAAAAAAAAATGTGCATACTTGCGGGACTGTATCCAGAAGTTTTGTTCGGGGGAGAGAGGTGGGTGGAAGAGTAAGTCAAAAGAACTTTTTGGGGGAGGGGGTAATGTTTTACCCCTATTTTAAGTCCAGTTTACGAGTTATAGAAGTATTTTGTAGTTGTTTAGGAGAAACAGTTTTTCCCATGTATTTTACGACCAATTTAAGAGTCTAAGAAGTGCTTTAAGGGGGGAATAGGTTCAAAATCGGTAACACCCACCCCTGGATGTGTCCCTGTTCGATTGGATACATATTTCTACTCTTTAATTGTGGGCATGTTCAATCTTGACGTATGAAAATTCTTTTTGATTTTATGGGGGTCAACAATTACAAAACAAAGAAAGAAAAAGAATGAGCATCTTAGAACTAGATAGCCGTTTCTGGCTGAGCATTCTATTTTATTTGCTCAGTTATAAATCATAAAAGTAATATAATTTGAAAGCAAGAAGAAAAATGAAGCAACGTTTTAAAAGAAATTATTGTCAGTAACAACATTTAGCATAAAAGCATAAAAGTAATGTAACTTAAAAGAAAGAAGAAAAACAAAGTATAAATTTAAAAGAAATTACCTTAACGTGCAGCAACATGCCTGCAATATTAGGAGCCCCTTCCCTTCTCCGATCATCCGCATCCTTTCCAACGGTTTGGATGGCCAGCAGTTAAAATGGGAAAAAAAAAATGGTCAAGTTCCCTTTGGATCTTGCGACCTTTCGGAACAATAACAAATATATATACGCTTTTCATGTCAGATCATCTCAACCATGGAGCCATAGGCTACTGTTGCTTTGCCTACTTAATCACGCTCCCGTTGTCAATACAACTTCCTTTGATGGCAATTATCTATTTTTCGGAAGTAATTCTAAAATTGAACTCGTGGTATTGTAACATGTGAGAATCTTATAACAAATTATATCAGGAAGCTACTGTAGCCACACTGTGAAGCTCTGCTAATGATGAATGAGAAAAAAGCGCCTCTGCTATCCTCGCAATCATCTCAGAAATAAACTCCTTTAGTGCTTCACTTGCTTGTGAGTGACGTCAAATGTGAAATGAAATGAATGAAGTGTAATTGGTTGTTTATATTATTCGGTCAGTTTTGGTTTGGTTTTGGCGTTGTTAAGGTTTTGTTTTGATGGTTGTATTGTGTTGAAAATATGGACGAAAATAATGCCATACATTCAAGGCAGTGCTTCCACTCTCGAATCTCAAAATTCGGGGACAAGTTTAAAAAATTCGGGGAGTTTTCGGGGACAAGTCTTCAAGATTCGGGGGATTTTCGGGGGCACGTTCAAGATGAAATTACGTTGCCAAAAATTTGGGAGCCAAAAATGGTTAGAGCTTCATTTTCAAGCTCAAGCTAGTATATCAAGTTTTTTTTTTCAGAGTAGGTTTTAGAGCCAGAGTACGGGATTGGAACCCATAGCTAAAAACGATTTTTGCTGATATTACGGACAAAACCTCAAAACTGTGTTCAAACTAAAAAAATAGGCTGAATTACGCTCTGAAACTGTGTTGCTTTAGGCTTTATATTATCTTTGCTGCTTTATTCTCTTAGCCCAAAACAAGACTTTTATGTCATTTATCTTCAGAAAAACAACAAAAATCAAGCATAGAAAGGCAATAATCGCATACACAGTAATAACAAGTAGAATTATTTCTCCAAATTAATGAATATTCTTTGGCAAGCAAACATGAACTTGCACCTGTAATTTAAAAAAAAAAAAATACCTGAAAGCAAGGAGCAACAGTAAAAATTAAAACGAATAGAAATAATAACATAATAAGGGGATTGCCCCCTCTGAACACCCGACTATTCATGCTGAAGTTTTTTAGTACTTAAGCTTCTCATTGTTCTGTTTAAACTCCAATTATGTTTCGGGAGTCAGAATCGACACTAAATTCCAACTTAAGCGTAAAAAAAGAGGGGACGATCTCCTTCAAATATGTAATATTTTTTGTTTATTTTAGTGTTGCTCCTTAGGCGTAATTTCAGACGGAAAAAAACCTTTGTTTTATTTCAAATGTTTTTTTAAATGCCAGAAAATCCAGCTCCAACTCCAAGGAAAAAATGTTCCTCTCCCCGGAAAAATAGTCTAGACAATTCAGTACCATTAAAAATTTATCTCGGACTATTACCCTTAACATCTGCACGCGTAAGATTAGGTTTACAAAGAAAAACCTAAAATAATAAAAAGAATTTTGTTTCAGAATTCAGGCCAATCCTCCCAGTGTAAAATTTCCCCTCAAAATTTTATCCCTCTGAAATATGTTTCCCAATGGAAAGTTCTCCCTGCGGAAAATCCTCCAGCAGAAAGTTCAATCCTTTATCCGAAAAAAGAATGTATACTTCCAAATAGCAGATATTATACGTAAACAATGGGCAAATTATATATTTTCAAGACCTTTCCTCAGGTGCTGTGGGAGGTAAAATTAACTCCAAAGGCAAAGTTATTGGATACCTCAATTAGGCTGAACAAAATGGCTACGGTATCTCTAAATTTTGATCAAACGAGTTTGGGGGGAAGGGGGCATATTTGCGATAATCACGGAAAAATACATCTGCTGGGAAAGTCCGCATTTTTGAAGATAGGAGCTTTAACCCTATACAGTTGCGTTCTCTGATTCGCTGAACCAGATGATGTTATTGTCGTTTCCCCTTTTTTTCAAAAATTAAACAAATTTTCTCAGGCTTGTAGTCTTTGAAGAGTAACACTGGACTTAAAATATCTTATATATTTGGTACCAGTATAATAAGTCAATCCTTTTGATATGTCTGTTGTTTTTTTGAGTTTCGGTTACTATTGAGCAAGGACAGATCCAGGATTTTCTTTAAGGAGGGGGAGGGAGCATAAAAGGTTGCTCTGATAAACTTGAGAACAAATAAATGTCTGCAATTTAAAGGGAACCTCGACAACTATGCGCCGTAGGTAGGTAGTGGAAATGGTCGTAATATAATCCAAAAACCTGGTGAGGGTTAAAGTTCTAATAAAGCTGTTGAAATTGAAATGGTATAAAATATTGATACAAAAATGGTAAGTTATAACAAGAGCAAATAGCTCATATGGCACTTGTGACGAGGCCAGAAGAGCCAAGAGCTCATATGGTATGAGCTCTAACAAAATTTTAAGAATCAACAGATTGATTTAAAAGTAAAATTAGAGGCTTAATGCCGGTCGGGAATTAAAATAAGAGCTCTGAGTCACGATGTTCTTCTAAATGTCAAAATTCATTAAGATCCGATCACTCACTCAAAAGTTATAAATACCTCATTTTTTTCTAATTTTTCCTCTCCCTTTAGCCCCCCAGATGGTTGAATCAGGGAAAACGACTTTATCAAGCCAATTTGTGGAGCTCCCTGACACACCTACCAATTTTCATCGTCCTAGCACGTCCTGAAGCACCAGGCTCGACAAAGCACTGAACCCCACCCCCTAACTCCCCCAAAGAGAGCGGATCCAGTCCAGTTACGTCAATCACGTATCTAAAACATTTATAAGCGTTTTCCAAGATTTCCAATTTCCCCCTCCAACTCCCTCCAATGTCAACAGATCTGGTCGGGATTTGAAATAAGAGCTCTGAGACATGAGTTCCTTTTTAATATCAAATTTCATTAAGATCCGGTCACCCGTTCTTAAGTTAAAATACCTTAATTTTTCCAAATTAACAACCCCCAGCTCCCCCAAAGAGAACGGATCCGTTCCAAATATGTCAATCTCGTTTCTATAGCTTGTGCTTATTCTTCCCAACCAAGTTTCATCCCGATCCCTCCACTCTAACCCTTTTCCAAGGTTTTAGGTCCCCCCGCCAAATCCCAGCGATGTCACCGGATCCGATAGGGATTAAGATAACAGCTCTGAGACACGATATCCTTCCAAACATCAAATTTCTTTAAGATCCGATCACCCTTTCGTAAGTTAAAAATACCTCATTTTTTTTAATTTTTCCGATTTAACTTGGTAGATACCAAGTGCCATAAAAACTTATTAAAACCAGGTAAAATACAAATAACTTTCGTCCTAACCCAAACCAGAGCAAACTTTCCCAACCAAAAATCCACCACATCACGTGGGGGGTTCGTGCCCCCCACTCCCCCTCCCATGATACCGCCACTGTTATTGAGCCACGTTGCTCCTTAGTAACAGTCTGTTACCATGAACTATCTCTGATGACTGCCATATTTACATAGAACCTTAAATGCTGAATAGAGACAAAATCATCAGATATTTGGTCTATTATCATATAAAATAAATCAATGAAAATCACTTCAAAGTATTCTGTTTTTCGTGCTCTGAAATCAAAATAGGAATGAGCGATTTAAAACGATAATCAGCTAGAAAAATTAGAAGAGTGTGACAAAATTGGCTTACTATTAAATTGGAAGTCTAGAGATAATCGTAGCTTTTTCTTTGGCAGTTGTATCAGCCTTAACATATGACAACATTTTTGCCATTACTATATTCACAATAAAGAGGAGAAAATAATAAGAGAGGAGGAATCCGCATCCAATAGTTTCATTCCCATTTTGGTTTGCAAAATGGAGTTTTCAATACCATACGTTCGCCAGCGTACCATAATATAAAGGTGCAAAACAATATTAAGATTGTGGAAAGAACAGAAAGCTTTCCAATGACTCTATTTTCGTGTAGATTAAGGGAAAAGAAAGAAATTCGGGGAGTTTTCGGGGATTCGGGGAACGTCATTTTCTTTCGGGGATTTTTCTAGAGTTTCGGGGAAATCCCCGAAAATTCGGGGAAAGTGGAAGCACTGATTCAAGGATAGTAGATGAAACTTATGACGTTTATTGGTCAAATATTTTCTTTTATGGTATGTCAAAGGCTTATATTTATTTCTGCACGGTGTTAATTTAGAGAAATATAGGAGAGGGACAAAAAAAAATTTTTAAAGTCTAGGTTGACAATGTTTTTTTTTTTTTTCAATGAAAACGCAAAAGAAAACACTTCTATGAAAATGCCAAAAAAGCCAAAGAAAAATATGCAACGGAAAATCCCCCCAAAATTTTGAAATTTAGGGGAGAGGCAATGCTTCATTTACTGATGAGAGTGGGCATTGGCAGATCCAGAGTGTTATCTGGAATAACTTTTTTTGCTCGATAAATCCGTATAGATGTAGATTGTGTGGTTAAAATGCAGCCTAGACAAGTGGGGGCACTGGCGGATCCAAGGGGCCGGGAGGACCACGGGCCATCTCCAAGAATTTTTTGGCGCCCTCTTATCCTGTTTTTCTTCTTTTTTATTCCTTTTTTTTGAATAAGTTTGTCAATTTGGTCAATTATTGGCACCTGGGCCCCTCAAGATTTTGCTCATTGGCACCCTTTTCGAACTGGGCCTCCCCCAAGATTTTTCTCTAGATCCATCCCTGAGTAGGGGGGTGGTCTTCCCATGGATCCACCACTAGTGGTTTATGGGTAGACCAAGCAGCGAAAAAGGCCAAACTAGAGAACATCTATTGAACGGTAAAATTTAATATCTCGAAAATAAGAAGATTTTGAAAGTTTAGGAGAGAAGTGCCTTCTTGGGATGGGAAGTCTTGTGGAAGAATTGAGTTTTGAACCGAATAACAAACCGAAGAGGCGGTAGACAGGTCCCCATAGATGTATGCGAATTTTGCTAATTGTCTAGCTACGGAGTAGTGAGCTTTGTAATTGTTACGAGTAAAAGCCTGAACAATCAATGGCAGCTCCATTAAAACAAGCATGAATACTTACGTATATAATTCCTAATAGTGTATGAGTTTACTCTATCACCCTTGAAGCGATACTATATATGCTTCCAACATATTTTGCGGGACTCTTCTTGTTATTTTATGGGAAACAGGTTTAGTGGTTGGCACCTCCAGAAGGAAAAACTACAAAATTTTGAAAATCACTTAGGAAAATTCTAAAAAAAACTAGCATTCCTAGAAGGCCCATCACTTTAACCCCTCCCCCCTAATGTGCAAACATGTAGCCCAAATAACATTATTAGTTTTTTTTCGATTGTTGCCATTGCCCTTGCTTGTTTGGCGTTAAATAAATTTGAAGATAAGAAATCGCCTATAGAAAATTGATTGAGTATGATTAATTCAGGCTGTTTATTTGCACGTTGGGAAGAGGGGGCCGGTGAAGAAAATTGATACGTTTTTTTGGGAGTGATCTAAGACCTTATTTTAGAAATCTTAAAAATAGTTTTCAGAATTTTATAATGTTTTCTTCTGGAGTGTTTCCTTCCAACTACTAAAATAGTTGCTGTTACGGCCAATTGTCAGGAAGAAAAGAATAGAAATAAGGAAGTATTTATATTTGACAGGGTTTCTTTCAAATGTGTCCCTATGTTTAGCAAATACTGTGAACCTTCTTATATCTATGTCGACTTTGGGAATAGAAATAATGATTATATCGATGGTGTCCATTTAGTTCGTCGAATGAGAGAAAGGTCTAAACAGTTGCTTTGAGCTTCTGTCAGCACCCCCTTAATCGTATGGGTCTTTAAAAACTTTTAAATCTGAATTTTATTTCTAATATTCAAGTTGGATTGTCCTCTTTCCTTTGATTTGATTGTATATTAATCAAAAAACGAGATTAAGCGGCCAGGAATCTCATTTGCGATATTCCTTTTTCAAATGTTAATGATTGCATTAGCAATGTCCGAGTGCATATGGTAGGGTAGGGTTTCTCCTAATCGCTGTCTATTTTACCGTAGGGTGCTAGGATACCTCTAAGCTGCTTCTTCCGTTCTTTCCGTTTTACACCCCCCCCCCTTGGATGTGTCCCTGTTCGATTGGCTACATATTTCTACTCGTTAATTGTGGGCATGTTCAATCTTGACGTATGACAATTCTTTTTGACTTTATGGGGGTCAACAATTACAAAACAAAGAAAAAAAAAATGAGCATCTTAGAACTAGATAGCCGTTTCTGGCTGAGCATTCTCTTTTATTTGCTCAGCTATAAATCCTAAAAGTAATATAACTTGAAAGCAAGAAGAAAAACGAAGCAACATTTCAAAAGAAATTACTGTCTGTAACAACATTTAGCATAAAACCATAAAAGTAATGTAACTTAAAAGAAAGAAGAAAAACGAAGTATAAATTTAAAAGAAATTACCTTAGCATGCAGCAACGTGCCTGCAATATTAGGAACCCCCTCCCTTCTCCAAGGTTAGCCATCCGCATCCTGTTATATGTCATATATTCCAGACGCATAAATTTGCTACGATTTTATCCAATATAAATAAAAAAACATGTCTTTTCAACTGAAAGTAAGGAGCAGCATTAAAACTTGGAACAAGCAGAAATAGTTTTGTATATGAGGAGGGGGGCTGCCTTCCCCCATGTAGAATTTCTGCTTGAAAAACTTGTTTCAACTTCACGCACCAAACTATTCCTAAAGTATTGCTGAGACGCCCTTTTGACAACTTACATACAGACGGGGTGTTGTGATTCAGTTCAACTTCCCCTCTCAATACAATCATAAGATTTCACCTTCATACTCTTAGACATAGTTGTGATAGTACTCACAGTAGTAGGAGCAGCAGTACTCTTAGTACAAGTTGTAGGACTAGTAGTAGTATTAATAGTAATAGCATTAGTACTAGTAGCAGCAATAGCCTTAACATATTGCCTTTTGGTCTGTTGAACATCCCTCTCATCAAGTGCTGGAAGTTACAACTTAACATGATTAGCTGTTGCTATGACACTGCTGATACATCCTTTTGATAACCTGTATACCGGTATTCATAGTTTTGCCCTTAAACTTCCCACCTAAACACCTCCTGAAATTTTCATCTTAATTCTCTTAGCCTTATAACTAGTTGCAATGGAATTAGTAGTTGGTGCAGCAGTACTAGTAGTAGTACTACTACTAGTAGTAGTATTAGTACTACTAGTAGTAGTAGTAGTAGGTGTAGCAGTAGTAGTAGTAGTAATAGTAGTAGTAGTAGTAGTTGTAGTAGTAGTAATAGTAGTAGTAGTAGTAGTAGTAGTAGTAATAGTAGTAGTAGTAGTAGTAGTAGTAGTAGTGGTGGTAGTAGTAGCAGTAGTAGTAGTAGTAGTAACAGTAGTAATAAAAGTAGCAGTGGTAGTAACGTTAGTCGTAGCATGCACCTATTGCCTTTTGCTCAATTAATCATCCCCTTTAAGTATTCTCTTACAGTTCCTACTCAGTACCCGAACCCATTCTTCAGATACGCCCTTTTGAGTTTAAATTTCTCTTTAAGATTCTTTTAAATTTTCACCTTCATACGCTTAGCCTCAACAGTACTAGCACTATTGTTCCAATGGTAGAATAAGGAGAAGTAGTAGATGTAGCTGTGTTGTATTAATAGTAGTTGTAATAGTGCTAGCAGCAGTATTAACAGCAGTAATAGCATGTATATGTTGCCTTTTGATCCGTTGAACATTCTCCTCATTATAGCCTGGAAGTATCATCTTGCTGCGGTATGCTGTTCCAAAAGTATTACTGATACACCTTTTTGAACCACTTTTGACGCCCTTTTCACCTTAATACTCTTAGCATTACAGGCTCTTAGTAAGGCAAAGAGTATTAGTACTAATATTAGTAGCAGTAGTAGTTGTCGTAAAAGTAGAAGTGGTAGTAGTATTAGCTGTAGCATGCATAAATTGCCTTTGAGTAAATTTATCTACCCTTTTAAGCGTTCTCTGAATGTTCCAACTTAATACCCAAATTTATTCTTGAGATATGTCCTTTTGATAATCTGCATGCACATAATGTGTTTTGATTTAGCTCAAATTTCTCTCCATATTCTCTCAAATCTTCACCTTAATACGCTTAACCTCAATAGTACTAATATCATAGTAAAAGTTGTAGTTAGTAGGAGTAACAGTAGTAGTAGTCGTAGTAGCATACACATGGTGCCTTTTGGTCAGTTGAACATCTCCCTCATGATGACGTGGAAGCTTAATCTTAATATGGACATTTAATTTTGATATGGCTCATAAAATCTTTATTCGAGTGAGCCCCTTCAAAAGCTTATATGATCACCTCTTTCATAAGAATCTTACATGCATCTGGGGTAAAGATTGCCTGTCTTAAAGTTTAAATTGGATGCATTGGGGATTACATGGTGTATAGCGAGGTGGGGGGCTTTTTGCCCTCTGATCACTTTTGACTCTTAAAAAGAAAACAAAAATTTCAATATCCAGTCAAATGAGCCTCGTACAAAATTTGAGCGACCATACCTTCCATAAGACCTTATATGCCTCTGGGGCATAGCTTACGCCCCTTGCCCCAGGCTCTGGGGGACTTTTCCACCCCGAAGGCGCTGTTATATGATCTTTGGACTATTTTTAACGAAAGGACTACCTAAAAATTTCGATCAGATGCATTTAAGAAAAAGAGGGTGATGACAGGGGGCCTAGTTGCCCTTTGATCACTTTTGACTCTTAAAATGCCACTAAAGCTTCCAATTTTCAGTTTAATAAGCCCAATCCAAAGTTTAAAAGACCACCACATCCATAAAAGCCTTGTATATTAAAAATGGGCTGCTATCTTAACTTATAGCCCCTCTCTTGAGGTCTCTGGGGGCTAATATCCCCAGACACACAATTGCTGGTGTTTTCAATTATGTTATACAAAATGGCTATCTCAAAATTTTGATTGTATGTGTTTGGCAAATGTGCATGGGGAGGGGAGGTTGCCCTCTAATCGCTTATGACTCTGAAAAAGGACGCTAGAACTTTCAATCTCCTTTTGAAAAAAATTATTTTGAAGTTTTTACGGAAAAACCTTCTATGGTCAGAAAAAACACATAATAATAATACGTTGTGCCCACTTAGCTCTTTACTTAGGCAGCGTTATTACGGTGCCAATGATATGTCTCCTACCTTTGCCCATCCTTTATCCACTCTTTTAAATGAAAAATAATTATGCATGCATGTATACATTTTTTTGGAAAACATCTCAGTAGTTTTATTTGAAAATTTGTACACTAACATCTTTTGGCTTGAAATATCATCTGGACAAGTCACAACTTAAGGAAAATTCGTTTAGAGCCTTAATTTTTGAAAAAATTGTATGAATGACGTCACAGGTGTAATCATGTTGAGTTTATGATTCTATAAGATTCGAAGATTGCTCATTCATGACTTCCTGCAAAATTCCCATTAAAAATAAATTGCATAAATCAAGATAACTTACGAGGAAGTGCAAAAGAATGTTTTCCTTTGGTCGTTCTGAATCAAACTCATAGAGTGTCAATCAACCAAAACAAATAGAAACAGAAAGAAAAATTGTCGTCTTTGTAATCCTTTCTGAATTCACGTGTTAAATATGTGGTTGAAAGAGAACAATAAAAAAAACGATGACACTGTCAAAAAATACCCATATCGGGGTAACTTAGGAGAAAGAGGGGAAAAGTTTTGTTTTCAGTCGATCCTTCTGAATTAAATATATAGAGCGTTAATCAACTAAAACAAAAAGAAATAGAAAAAAAATGTCGTCTTTGTAATTAGTCCTGTGTGTTGAATGTGTGAATTTGTTCCCTCTATGGGGAAAAACAAGGATGTTACCAAAAAATAAATTTGTAAAGATTCTTTTTCTGTTGGTCGTTCTGAATTAAAATCACATTCTGAATTAAAGGGTCAATTAAATAAAACAAAAAAAAACGAAGAAAATTGTCATACGTGTAATTATTTCTTAATTAAAGTGTTGAATACGCGAGGGAAAGAGCACTATTAGAAAAACAAGTAAGCTGTCAAATCAAGAGTTAAGAAAAAGAAACGCTGCAGATGAGCAACTATACATTACTAAACAAAACTTCATGAAAAATATAAGGAATCAACTTACTTAAATCAAGCACTGAGGTAAGTTATCCATATTAACCATTTATCATAATGTAATAAACGTTTACGGAATATATGGCTTTTCAGGAACGAACGCGCAACTTTTCAGCATTACTTCCTCTGCAACAAGGATCACTATGTTTTTCTTTGAAATTTTTAAATCGATTGGCTATATCTGAATTCTCAGTCGATAGTAGCATGGTCCTCTTTGGGGACAACGCTTTAATTTGGTGCCACGAAATAGTAGAAAACACCAGTTTCAAGTGGCAGAATCTTTTTGGTCATTTATAAAAGCCATTGTAACTTTTAGGAGCCTTGATCTTCGGACCATTGATTCGATATGATCATCTCTAGTGAGAAAAAAAAAGAAGACAAATAGAAAAAAAAAACAATACAAAAAATAAATACACATCCGTAATCTTTCTTTTGGGAAAAAAGCCCAGTTCCACAGTTTTGTACATAGGAGTTTGAAACCTCTACATTAGGGCGCTTTAACATGGTTAATGAAATGGTGAGATTTGTATTAAGATAACTTGGCTTTTAAGGGATATTATCTCTTAAATCTAAAATCAGCTTCAGCTTTTGAGGGGTAACATTAGATTTAAAAATTAGAAAAAAGCCATGTCTGTACGTTTTGACTGATTGACTAGAGTAGTGGTGGAACAACATCCGAAGGATACATCCTTATTTCGGCACTAAAGATTGCAAATACTCTTATTCTACTGCCTAAGGCTCTAAAATATCATACTCTAAACCTAATTAGCATAGCCGAATTAAAAAAAACCTGCATAACTTGTTTACCTAGCAAATAGTTCCGTTGATTAAACCACGTATTCCTATACCAGTTTCAGTATATCAATTGTAAGCTGGTAGTAGTGTCCGTGACTCATTGAATCTTGATAAATTCCCACTTCATGTGTCTCTAACTCTAAAAAAAAAACTGATTCATCTTTCAAGATTTTGGTAAAAACCAACTTTATCTATTTCAGACTCTAGTATACCAATTACGAGCAGGTAGAAGTGTTTGTGTATGACTAAATCTTGATAAATTCCCGCTTCATATATCTCTAACTCTAAAAAGAGTCCGATCCATCTCTCTCAGAGGAGTAAAAAAATTAAGTAACCTATTTTTCACTCTAGTGTACCACTTTTGAGCTGATAGTAGTGTCTGTGTTTGACTGAATCTTGATAAATTCCTACCTCATATGTCTCTAACTCTAAGAATAATCTGATTTCTGCGTAATTCGACTGCTTCAGACTCTAGTATACCACTTATGAGTTGTTAGTAGTGTCCGGTTGACTCTTGATAAATTCCTACTTCATGTATCCCTGACTCTAAAAAAAATCAAATTCATCTGTCTCAGACTCTGGTAAAATCCCAATTCAGCCGTATCAGACTATAGTATACCATTTGTGAGCTGGTAGTAGTGACTGCATCTGACTCAATCCAGATAAAATCCCACTCCATATGCCTCTAACTCTAAAATGAATCCGGTTCATATCTCTCAGACCTTGTAAAAACCTAGTTCCCCCGTTTCAGACTCTAGTATACAGTTTATTAGCTGTTAGTAGTGTCTATGTCTGACTGAATCTTGATAAGTTCCACGTCATATATCTCTAAACCTAAAAAGGATCCGTTTCATCTCTTTCAGACATTGATAACAACCTAATTGACCTACATCGAACTCGAGTATAACTCTTAAAAATTGGTAGAAGTGTCTATGTCTGATTTAATCTTGATAAGTTCTCACTAAATATGTCTCTAACTCTAAATAGAATCCTATTCATCCATCTCAGACTTTGGTAAATATCTAATTTGCCTATTTAAAACTCTAACATACCACTTGTAAGCTGGTAGTAGTGTCTCTGACTGAGTATTAATATTTTCTCAATTGATATGTCTTTAACTTTAGAAAAATTATATTCATTTCACTCAGTCTTTGGTGAAAACCTAATTCACCTATTCCAGACTCTAGTATACGATTTGTGAGCCGATAGTAGTGTCTTTGTATGAGTCAATATTGAGAAATTTCTGCTTCATATGTCTCTAACTCTGAAAGGAATCCAATGCATCTTTATAAGACTATTATAAAAACCTAGTTCACCGATTTCAGACTCCGGTTTATCACTTGTGAGCTGACAGTAATGTCTAAATATAACTCAATCTTTGTAAATTCCCTCTTCAAACGTCTCTAGCTAAAAGCAGAATACGATTCTTGTTACACAGACTTTGATAAAAACCTAATTAACCTATTTCTGACTCCAGTATGCTAGTTGTGAGTTGGCAGTAGTGTCTGTGGCTGATTGAATATTGCTAATTTCCCACTTCATATGTCTCTAGCCTTAAGAAGAATCCAACTCATGTCTCTCAGCTTTTGGTGAAAAACCTAATTCACCTATTTCACAGCCAGATACTTGTGGGTTGGTAGTAGTGTCTCTCTCTAACAGAATCTTAAAAAATTGTCACTTCATATGTATCTAACTCTAAAAAATTTCCGATTCGTCTCTCTCATATTTTGGTAAACAACCTAATTCATCTATTTCAGACGCTAGTATACTACTTGTGAGCGGATAGTAGTGTCTTCGTTTGACTAAATCGCGATGAATTCCTACTTCATATGTCTCTAACTCTAAAAAGAATCAAATTCATATATCTCTGATTTTGGCAAAAAGTTTAACCAACCTAGTTCAGATTCTAGTAAAACATTTGTGAGCAAGAGTAGTGTATGTGTGTGAAAGAATCGTGCTAAATTCCAACTTGATATGTCTCTAACTCTGAAAAAATCCAATTCATCTCTCTCAAACTGTGGTATAAAACCTAATTCACCTTTTTCAGACTCTAGTATAGCATTTGTGAGCTGGTTGTAGTGTCTGTGTCTGACTGAATCTTGATAAATCCCCACTTCATATGTCTCTAACCCTAAACATTAATCCGTTTCATGTCTTTTAGACGCTGGAAAAAACCTAATTCACCTACATCAGACTCCGGTACACCGCTTGTGACTTGTTAGTAGTGTACCACTTAGAAGCTGATAGTATTTCATATGTCTTACTGAATCTTTTGTATCTAACTCTAAAAAGAATCCAATTCATCTCTCAGACGATTCAGACTTTATGAAAAAAATAATTCAGTCGTTTCAGACTCTAGTGTACCACTTTTGAGCTGATATTACTTGCCTGTGTATTAATGAATAATAATAAACTCCACTTAATATGTCTATAACTTTAAAAAGATTCCGACTCGTCTCTCTCAGACTTTGTAAAACACCTATTTCCGCCGTTCTAGTCTCTATTATACCACTTGTTAGCTGGTAGTTGTGTCTTTGTATGAATGAGTTACGATAAATTCCAACTTCATATGTCCCTAACTTAAAAATAATCTGATTCATCTCTCTCGAACTTTCCTAAAAACCTTATTCACCTTTTTCAGACTCTAGTATACCACTTTTGAGCTGGTTGTAGTGTCTGTGTCTGACTGAATCTTAATAAATTCTTACAACCAATGCTTCTAACTCTAAACAGAATCCAATTCATTTATCTCACACTTTGGTAAACACC
Source organism: Artemia franciscana (assembly GCF_032884065.1). Classification (NCBI taxonomy): domain Eukaryota; kingdom Metazoa; phylum Arthropoda; class Branchiopoda; order Anostraca; family Artemiidae; genus Artemia; species Artemia franciscana. The sequence continues at coordinate 31,616,191 of NC_088867.1, read as the reverse complement.
TAATTAACCCGTTTGAGACTCTAGTATAGCACTTGTTAGCTGGTAGTTGTGTCTGCGTCTGACTGAGTCTTGATAAATTATCACTTCATATATCTCAAACTCGAAAAAGAGTCCGATTCTTCTCTCTCAGAATTTTATTTAAACCTTATTCACTTATTTCAGACACTAGTAGACCACTCGTGAGCTTATAGTAGTGTCTGTGTCCCACTGAATCTTGATTAATACGTACATCGTATGTCTCTAACTCTAAAATTAAACCGATTCATCCCTCTCAGAATATTGTCTCAGACTTTGGTACAAACTTAATTTACCTTTTTCAGACTCTAGTATACAACTTGGAGCTAATAGTAATGTCTGTGTATGAATGAATCTTCATAAGTTTCCACTTCATATGTCTCTAAATCTGAAACGAATACGATTCAGCTCTCTCAGACTTCGGTAAAAACATAATTTACCTATTTCAGATACTAGTACACCCTTTTTGGGCTTATAGGTGTGTCTTTGTTTGTCTAACTCTTGATATATTCACACATCATATATCTCTAACTCAAAAAATATTCAATTTTGTCTCTTTCAAACTTTGGTAAAATACCTGTTTAATGACTCCTAGATACCACTTGTGATCCGATAATTGTGTCTGTGTCTGAATCTTGTTAAATTCTAAATGCAAATGTCTCTATATCTAAAAAGAATCCAATTTATCTCTCTCGGTCTTTGATAAAAACCCAATTCCCCTATTCCAGACTCTGGTATACAATTTTTGAGCTGATAGTTGTGTCTGTGTATGACTGAATCTTAATAAGTTCCCACTTCATATGTCTTTAACTCTAAAAACAATCCAATTTATCTTTTCTCAGACTATGGTAAGAACCTAAATCACCTATTTCATACTCTGGTATACCACTTGTGAGCTGAAAGTAATGTTTGTGTATGACTGAATCTTTTCAGATGCAGACCCACCTAATTCATCTAGTTCAAACTCTTAATTCCAAGTGAGTTGTTAGTAGCGTCTGACTGGATCTTGATAAATTCCTACTCTATATGTCTCTAACTCTAAAAAGAATCCAATTCATCTATCTCGGGCTTTGGTGAAAATTTAATTCTCCTATTTCGGACTCTAGTGGACTGCTTGTGAGCTGGTAGTCGTGTCTTTGTCTTACTGAATCCTGATAAATTGCCACTTCATGTGTCTCTAACTTTAAAAACAATCCGATTTATCGCTCTAAAATTTTGGTAAAATCCCAATTTACTTATTTTAGACTCTAGTAAAACAGTTTTTGAGCTGATTTTAGCTTCTGTGTAATAGTCAATCTTTAAAAATTCCTGCTTAATATGTCTCTAATCCTAAAAAGAATGCAATTGATCCCTCTCAGACTTTGTTTAAAACCTAATTCAGCTATTCCAGACTCTAGTATACCACTTGTGATCTGGTAGTAATGTCTATGTATGACTGAATTTTTTAAAATTTCCACTCTATATGTCTCTAACTCAAAAAATAATCTAATTCATTTCTCTCAGACTTTGGCAAAAACCTAATTCACCTATTTCAGACTCTATTATACCACTTGTGAGCTACTAGTAAAGTCAGTGTTTGGCTAAATCTTGATAAATTATCACTTCATTTGACTCTCACACATGCATATTATCGTTTACAAGGCATTTTTCAGATATTTTCTTCCATAAGAAATATGCTTTAAATCCATAGGTTTGCGTTTTTGCAAGCAATCCCCTTGTTATACTTCATGTCAATTCACGCCACCGTGGTAATATCTTGCTGGCCCGTGGTATCTCTGTGATACAGATTATCATTCTTAAGACATTTCCTCGATAGAAACAATGCTTTAAATCCATTGTTGTCTTTCTTTGCAGGCCATTGTCTTATGATACACCGTGTCATTTCGTGGCAATATATGGCTGGCCCCTGACATCTCTATGATACATATTATCTTTACTAAGGCATTTTTGGACATTTTCTTGATGAAAATAGTGCTTTAAATATATAAATCCAGAACCATCCCAAGAAATCATGACCAATCCCTACAAATCCAAACGATTTAACTAAAATCAAGACAAACCCGTACTAATCCTGGACAACCTCTAAAAATCAAGACCAATCTGAAGAAACTAGGAGACCAATCCCTATAAATGAGACCAACTTATAAAAATCAAGCCCAACCCGTAAAAATCAGGGCCAACCTCTACAGATTAAGATCAACTCGAAGAAATGAAGAGACTAATATGCAGAAACTCAGAACAGTCCCCAGAAATCATGACAAAACCATAAGAATCCAGACAATTTCTTAAGAATCAAGACCAACCCGTAGAAATCAAGACCAAACCGTAGAAATCAAGAGACCAACATGTAGAAATCCATAACAATACCAAAAAATCATGACCAATCCCCGGAAATTTTTGTGAATTCATAAAAAACATGACCACTCCTTAGAAATTGAGACAAATTTATAAAAATCAAGACCAACCCCATAGAAACAAAGCCGAAGCTCTCAAAAACAAGACCGATCCAAAGAAATCAAGAGATCAATATGTTCTTACAAAACAAAAATTAGTCTTGCAACAAAACTTCACACAAATCCATAATACTTCTAACAGAATAAAAGATAGTTGCTGCAAATAAAAAATACTGTTTAAAAGCAAGACCAGTGTCTTCAGCCAGTCTGCCACACCTTGGTTACCTGCAGAAAACCTACAGCTACCACAGGTACCTGCAGCCGGATACTGCAGCTGCATTACCTGCTGCCAACCCAATTTTTTTTACCTAGGTTATATTATGCTAATTGACTTAACCTAGGTTTGTTTGGGTTCAGTAAACGTGTCCGGACGTTTGCTGAACCCAAATGACCTTTTAAACGAAACCCAAACGAGATTTTAAACGAAACTCAAACGAGTATTTGTATTTGTTTAAAGTATTTATTTTTTTGTAAGAACATATTGATCGATTGATTTCTTCAGATTAGTCTTGTTTTTAGAGGTTGGTCTTGATTTATATGAATTCGTCTGGATTTATACGGATTGGTTGTGATTTTTATCCATTTGTCTCGATTCCTAGGGATTGGTCATGATTTCTAGGCATTTTTCAGGATTTCTACATATTGGTTTCTTGATAACTTTGGATAGTCTTAATTTCTAGAGGTCAGTCTTGATTTCCACGGGTTGGTCATGGTTTTCATGAATTCGTCTGGACCTTTATGGATTGGTCATGATTTTTTGGGGTCATTCTGAATTTCTACATATTGGTCTCTTGCTTTCTTCGGATTGGTCTTGTTTTTTCGAGGTTAGGCTTAATTTTTACGCGCTGGTGCTGATATTTATAAGTTCGTCTCGATTACTAGGGATCAGTCATGATTTTTAGAGATTGATCTGGATTTCTACATATTGGTCTTGATTTCTTGTGATTGGTAAGGATGTTTAGAGGTGGACATTGATTTCTACGGGTTGGTCTTGATTTGTGTAAATTTGTCTTGATACTTAGGGATTGGTTATGATTTCTAGGAATTCTTCGGGATTTCCACATATTAGTCTCTTGATTTCTTTTACTTGGTCTTGAGATATAAAGTTTGTCAGGTTTTTAAGGGATAGTCTTGATTTTTATGAATTCGTCTGAATTTTCTAGGGATTGTTCTGGATTTCTACATACCGGTCTCTTAGCTTTTAGAGCTTGGTCTTGATTTCTAGAGCCTTGCCTTGATTTCTATGGCTTAGGCATGATTTTTTTGTGAATTAGTCTTGATTTCTATGGATTGGTTATGATTTCAAAAGTATGTTTCCTTCATATGGTTTAAGCACCCTCAATCAGGGCTCACCTTTAGTCAGAATGGGTACATTCCTGACCTTAGATATCATTTTCCTTTACCAAGACTTGGCCATCGATGAGCAAAGCTTCTAGATTTTAAATCAAACAGTTCGTGATAACGAACGGTAAGTAAGGAGGGATGCAGCACAATATTAACAGAAACTCTAAGAAGCAGAGTTTAGATAACAATAGATACATAAAAAAAACTGAATTGTGGTGTTTATGCAAAATATGGAAAATCTAAATTTAATGGTACCCATTAAAAGTTGCCAGCCTAAGAAAATTTGAAATTTTTTTTGAAAAAAGAGGAGAAACCCCAATCAGAAGAACCCATCAGATTCAGCCTACCAGAGAGCCCTAATTTAGAGGTTTTAAGCCTCATGTACAAAAATGTGAAATTTTATATTTTTGCTAGAAGAAAGATCACGAATGCGTGTTTGTTTGTTTTTTTTTGTTTGTTTTTTTCTCAGGGATGGTCATATTGAACCAGTGATCTTAGAAGGTCAAGAGAGGGTTATTGGACCGGAAATCAAAAGTTCTAGGGCCCTCTTTAAGTGACAAAACTATTGGAGGGCAGCTAGCCCCCCTCCTACCCTTATTTTTTCTCCAGAGTCACCCGATCAAAATTTGGACATGTGAATTTCTCATGTGGAAAGGAAACAATATTAAAGAAAACAGAAATTATTGCTTATGTAGGGGGTTGCCACTCGTCAATACCTAGCTCTTTGCGCTAAAGATAGTTTGTACTTTTTAAAGAGTTATTTATTCTAATTATATGGTCAGGGGTCATTCTCACAGAATTTGGTTCGGACTTTATTATAAAACGTGAGGTATTGACGAGGTGGCGACACCCCTCATATACGTAATAATTTCTATTCGTTTAAGTCTTAATGTTGCTCATTACTTTCGGCTGATTTTTTTTTTAATTTTTTAAATGAGTTGGCTCTCTTTCTTCATATTGATTTGCTTAATGTTTTGCCGTATGTATAATAATCACAAAAAGTTATGTGTTTTTATTTTAACATTCTTCATTGTAAATTAAAACCAGCAAGGATGTGATTGATATAGCAACTATTTTAGACAAGGCTCAAAGACATTAATGAAGTTTTGTTTCCTTTGTATCTTAGTTCATATCTCTTACCGAGTACACATATTTTGATATGTGTATACATGAAGCATATACACATTAATCTATGTAATAGGACGGTAACAAGTGCTTTGATTAGGAATGAGAAACAAGTTATTTTGAGGCAAATAATATTAATAAGTATATATACGATATACGAATTCTTTGATGAGGATTGTCGGAGGCTGAAAGTAAACCTTGTTCAACTTCTCAGGAAAGTGGAAGGAGCACTAAATGACCAGGAAATGAATAAACACTTATCGGAGTACCGAACAGAGAGAAAAATTTACGAGAGGCTAATAAAAAAGAGAAAAAAACAAGTAGAAGAGATTATGGCCATAAAGATAAGCGAGGAATACTTGTCAAAAGACCCAAAACAGTTTAGGAGTGAAGTAAGGCAGGAATTCAAGGCCAACGACAAACACATACCTCCAGCTGAGTCGTGGAAAACATACCTGGAGCAGGACGCTAGCAAAAGGGAGCAATATGGAGACGGTATAGGGAGTTTAGCAGAGGAGCTATGGGAGCACAATGGTTTCCCCTTAAGATAAGAGGATTATAGTCTATTAGAACCGATCGAGGTAGAGGAAGTTTCGGCAAGTCTAAAAGGAATGAAGGGATCTTCGGCGCCGGGGGTGGATGGAATACCAGCAAAGATTTGGAAAATAGGGAAAACAGTTCTAGTACCAGTTTTAGCAGCAGTTTTCAGTTTTGTGACTGAAAAAAGGAAATGGCCTGTTCAGTGGAATGTTTCAGTAGGAATACCAATTTTTAAAAAAGGTAACAGGCAGGATCATTGTAATTATAGAATAATTAGTTTAGGAAATGTGATGAGTAAGATTTTCTGCAAGGTTATAGAATCAAGATTAGGGAAGTGGTTGGATGTAAAGGAACTGTGGAGATTAAGGATATCTTAGATAAGTGTGGATTAGGGAAATGGTGGAATGAAGAAAAGGGGATTATGGGTATGGAGGAAATAGCAATAAGGGAGGTACAAGAGGTTGAAGAACCAAGAAATACAGATATGGTGGGCAAGTCTGGATCGTTTAGGTCGTTAAAATTGTATAGACAGATAAAGGGTAGTTGGGGGAGGAGGTATTTTGGAAGGCTGGGTTAAGTAGAGAGGATTTGAAGGCTTATTTGGATTGGAGGGGAAATGGATTTTTGATTGGGGAGAAAAGAAAGTATCAAGGGAGAAAAGGGGAGAAGGTAGGATTTATTGCTTGTCCTATGTGTGGATCTCAGGATGAAAGTTTAATACATTTTTTGTGTGAATGTGTCGAATTGAATGAATGGAGGCGAGAGATGTATGGTAAAGAAAAATTGAATGAGATATGAATGGTAGATAGAATGAAAGAGACAAATTTCTTGAGTATTAAAAGGATAGCAAGACTTGTAAGGACTGCAGCGGCACATCGGGAGCGTTTTCTTAAATAGTATTAATTTAATTTATTTAATTTGTTGTTTGTTTTTGTTATGTAAATTTCCTATGGCCCACGGGCTTTTTCTGGAATAAATTATTATTATTACTATTATTATATTTTACGTTGCCTAGACTCTCAAAGTGGAAAAAACTCCTTGGTTGCAGCCATATTGCGTAACACATGAAACCATTAGAGGTGCTGTCCAGCATGAGCTTCGCTTGGATCCGACTCCTTCCATTTTCTTTTCTCACTCTACGATGTTCCTAGTCCCACTATATTAGGAACATATTCAGGTACTTCTTCTTGTTAAGACAATATTAAATAATTGTCCTTAAAATATTTTTTTTTTAATTATGCCTATTAATCAAACTATCAGTTCTAATGGAAGATGACTAGACCCCCAACAGACTAAGTGAGACTGCCACACTTGTGACTCTTTTATTAAGAAAATGAAATTAAATTACAACTCTATCCCTGTCTATTCTGTCGAATCAATCCAACAGTCAAACCAGTTAAAGAAAACCACAAAATAAAAATCAGCCACGAAGATCCACTTCCAATTCTTAGTCCAGTATCAGTGTACACACCACTTTGCTCTTCGTTGAAAAAATAATCTAAAGCGTCATAGTGAAATTTACAGTCCATGGAATTGATAAAAGCAATTGCAGTTTCGTTGGGTCTCCCAGCAATGTTGATCATGTTATTTTTTATAAGGATGTATCGAATCGCTGCACAAGTAGTTGCATATCCAACTGACATCATACAGGCTTGGACAATTGAAAGCATTGACATAACTAGACATACACAAAAAATGCCAAGTAGTACCATTCCATCATCAGTTTTCCCTCCTTTAGCTTGAATGAAATAGTAAATTGCTAATGGCAAGCAAACAAAAATGAAAAGTACCGGAACAAAAGCTACATAATCACAGTTTGAAACATTTGAACCATGTAATCCATAATATTGTTCACTTGAATATGTGTCACTCACTGACCCATATAGCAAACATGTATTATTCGGCAGATATCCTCTCCACGTTTCTGTAATAATCCCAACTGAAGTTGAGGCAACTATTGAAATTACGATTATACCAAGAGACACAAGAAAAGATCCTTTTTGGAATGTTGGTACAGTCATCTAAAAAAAGAAAAATACGAAAATTAGGGTAGATTTAATACAAAATAAATAGTTCAAAATAGAAAACAGCTAGTAAGGAGTGGCCTGGCCTAATTGTGATCAAATTCTCAATATTAGGTTTTTGGTAACAATATATGCACAAGAAAAGCTTTGTTATTTAAAGTTATCCATTAAATATTAAAGACCTGAGAAAACTTGCATAGATTTCGAAAAAGGGGAAACACCCAGAGGGCAAGGGATGTTGACGAATATTACACCATCAAATTTAGCACATCAGTCAACCCTATTCACATAAGATAAAGTCCAAACCCAAACACATAAGAGGTTTGAAGTTCCCATGTACAAATATGTTGAGTTAAACAAAAATTCCGAGAGGGAAGATCACTGATTCGGGTTTATTTGTAGTTTTTTTCCCCAGGGGTGACTGTGTCCTATCAATAGTCCTTGAAAACCAAGAAACGGCTGAATCAGACGCAAATGAAAAGTTTTAGAGCCACTTTTTAGTAGCCAACAAGATTTTGCCATAGAAGAATGGTGTTTTCTGCCATTTAGTAGCATGAAACTACAATTTGTCCCCAAATAGGGCCAAATTGTTATCCAACGAAAAGATTGCCAATCGATTTAAAATTATAGAAAACCTATACAATGAACTTTTCAGTTTCAAAGGTCGCCTAGCTGCGTAGTTGCATATTCGTTCCTAAAGAGTCACATAATTCAGATAAAAAAACGCTCAATAGAACCCTTTATTTTAAAATTTCACTTGTTTAAGTTGATTAACTTAATGCTTGATAGAATTATGTAGAGATGAATAGTAGCTCATCAGCTGGGTCGATGGGTCATTGTATGGGTGGGAGAGGGGGCACGGACATTTTTAGTCAAATCTTTTAGCCTTCCTCGAGACTTCAGAAAAATACTGAAGGGGGGGGGGTGAGAGGTTGATAAGTTGATATCTAATCTTCTTCAGTTTGATCGAGCCTGAAAAAAAGGTGCTGCAGGGTGATAAATCCTTATTTACTGCTGAAAAGGTTTTCTTCGTAATATAAAAGATTACGTTCATATTCTTACCAGCACAAAATACTGAGAGGTGGAGGGGGGCCATCTTGAGTGATTGCAAAGAATTTTCTCGGAGAGGACAAGCAAATATTACCATAAACTTTGTTTTTATCGACAGCCAAACGTAAATGCTGGGTTTTCTTTCAACGATATTTTATCATCAAACGAAGGGTTATATTACTTTCAAATAATATTATTCAGCAAATTATTATATTATATTAATTGTTTTATTATTATATTATTTTCAACGAATCGACGATATTCTATTATATTTTTTTCAACTATTTGCAAGTAAGGAGCTACTAGGCGTAGTCATAGTAATCAAAAGAGAAAAAATGTCTTGATTGCAACACATACATCAAAATCATTCAAAATTGTGGTTTGTATATTATATCCAGCAAACTATTGAGATTGTAAAGATTTATATAAATTTCTATAGAAAAAAGAATATAATTATCGACACAAATCGGTTATGTTATCGACATGTTTTGGATTTCAACAGTAGATGGAAATTTATTTATATTGAATTTGACTATTATGCCGTTTAAATAACATGTTAAATGAAAATGAAAATTAAATATTTGAATTTTGAGAGAAAAAGCAGAAGCTAATTGCCTTTTTGAGCTGAAACTATAATATAAAAACAAAGGGAATATATTTTGACTTAAACATGAGTCAAATTTACGTGTCTTCAAAGTGCACACACATAAATTTATGCGCGTTACTGTGTTGGTCCCTGGCGGCTTGGTGCTGCGATGAGTTGTTAGTAGTAGTAGTAGTTACGTGAAATCAGCTTATTTTTTGCAGTGCAAAAATTTTCAGCTTATTTTTTGCAGTAAGCAAACATATCAGAAAGAAAAAAAACGTCTATAAACGTATTTAAGTCTTTTACGTGCACAGATGAACCAAGAGCTTCCCAGAACTAGGGAATTTTTCATACACCACACATTTTGTCTGAGCTTAAAAAAAATACTACACTTTAAAAATATAGACAGTGCTTACAAAGCTAACTAAAGTTTAACTTCATTTTGCCATAGGATTAGTTGAGAAGGGAACATTTAGCCAGAAAGTTTTATCAAACAGATCATACTATTGGATTGTAATTAAGGAGCGGCTCAGCTCAATAGTAACCGAAACTCAAAAATAGAATTGATAAGAGTTGAACAAATTGGGGTTTTATGCAGATTCCAAATTTAAAAATATCCTTAAGTTTAATGTTACCCGTCAAAAACTACGATCCGCAGAAGAAATCGAGATTTTGATGGATTGATGGATTTTAAAAAAAGGGGGCCCTTTTTTCAAAATCCTTCAACTCATCAAAACCAATATTTATTTCCAGGCTCGTAGATTTTGATGGGTAACATTAAACTTAATGAAATTTATATGTTTGGAATCCTCAAAAAAAAAACGCAATTCTTGTCATTTTTTGTCCAAATTCCATTTTTGAGTTTCGGTTACTATTGAGCTGAGCCACTCCTTAATTACAGTTCAAGGCTATGAACTGTTTGATTAAACCTTTTGGCTAAATATTTAATTTTTCGAATAATCCGGTTGCAAATTGGAGTTATATTTTTGTTGGTTTTCGAAGCAAAATCCATACTTTTGAACTGTAGTATTTTTTAGCCTAGTTGAAACATGCGGTATTTTGAAAAAAAAAAATCCCTAGTTTTTGGGAATCTTTTGGTTCCTTTATGTACGCATAAAGGACTTAAATACATCTACAGGTATCTTCTTCCTTCTGAAGATTTTGCCTTCTTAGATAACGTTAGCAGCAAATTTGTGGTAAATGTAGGTAAGAATTTTTTTAACACTTTGTGGTGCTCATAGTAAAATGGCTTTCAGTGCGAAAATCAGAGCTGCTCTCACGTAACGATTTTGTTATTAATTATAAAAAATCTGAGTTCAGAAGGTAACATATTTTAAGCATTAGTATTGTTAAGTAGGGTAGCAGCTTTCCAGCTGCTACCTCAGTTTTCTATGATTAGGGTAGCGGATTTTCTAACTACATACTCACAAAAAAAATGCATTAAAAATCGCCTATAAAAGTTTTGAGATAATGTAATGTTTGCACATATATTTCTGTGTGTACGCTTCATAAACACGTAAATTCCACTTATTTCTAAGTCAAAATATGTTTCTTTTAGTTCCAGATTATTTTTTCCGCTCAAAACGGGCAATTAACTTCAAAATTTTTTATTTTATTATAGAGGTCCACTGTACCTCTTCAATCTTTGAGTTGTTCCAATTAATACCTGTAAGTTCAGTTAAACATGAAGCTTCTTGAAAAAAAAAAAAAAAATAAGATAAGTCTCCCAATAGCTTCATCAAATGACTCGTTTAATTTCTCAATACTAAAACTGGCAAAATTCTCTTTGACTTGCGAGGCTAAGTTTAGCCGTTTTGAAATTATGAGAATACTAGCTATTGGGGTAGCGCCAACTTCATGACACATACAGCTCAATCCTCAAAATGACGTCAGTCAACAAACATGACGTCAGTCGACACACAAACATGACGTCACTTGACACACACACACACACACACACACACACACACACACACACACACACACACACACAGACAACTTATTTTTATATATATAGATAAATTCATAATAAATCCACAAAAATTGATAGCTGACAAAACACTATCATCTGAAGGAATACGGTTATCTCTAACTATACCAGTGATCTTTCCCCACCGTACTAAGAACCAAAATACTGGAAACAATTACGGTTTGGAGCTTATTAAAGACTGGATGATTTCTGTCTTATGTAAACCCATGCTACCGATAGAAATGTCAATGCTTTTCTTCTCTTATAATTCCTGCACTTAAATTGAATTTCTCGTTTAATATGTTACTTTAAACTGCATATTAGTCAAATTCAATATTATATTAAAGAGATTTCAATCTACTGTTGAAATCCAAACCATTTTTATTAATAAAATCTATTTATGTCGAGAATTACATTTTTTCTACTGAGAATTATATACATCTTAATGATTTCAGTAATTTGGCTGAATTCAAATGTGAATCACAATTTTGACATAAATTTTTAATTTGATTTGACCGGCTTAAATTCCAGCGAAATTGGTTGGAAATCAATTTTTTTTTCAGTCAACTTCGTTTAACTGCTGATTTCTACCAAGAGAACTACAGTCACCAATAGGTGTCATTATCTGGAAGAAATTTGTTGCAAATTTCTGTTCTTGTGGAATAATTAAGTACTTATTTGGTGTTTATTGATGCTTCAGAAACTTGAAAGAGAACCCGAATGATAAAAACTAGAAATTAGACTTTATGTCAAGGAATTGAATAACGCTAATGATAGAAACCCAACAATAAAAAAAACTAAAAATCCAACAAAAAATATGGAAATCCAATAATCCTGCATATATTTTTGTCAACACATTGAAAACTCAATAAAGTAAGAGGACATCCAAGTAGTTAATTGTTGAAGAAGTGGAAAATTCGATTCGGGTGTTTGAACCCAACATTTTGTTTCTCAACAAATTGGAAGTTCAATAATGATCAGGCAATTGAGCATCATTTGAGCATTTAAATCGCATTGAGCTAAATGGCTTCAATTTCAACAAGGATTTAGTAAAACTGGGTTTGAATTTAATTGATGTTAACAGGGCTGGGTTAAAAGGGGATTGGTTTGAATGGGGGCAAGTTGCTTAGGGTTAAAATGAACAGGGTTTGAGTTTTCTGGAAGTTGAGTTAAATAGAGATTTAGCGCAGGGATAGAGGTTATTAACGAGAAGAAAATTTTGAAAAGAAATAGAGGTTTCTGCAAACTGGTGCTCAAGCAATGTGTGCTACTGAACGTTAGTTAAAGGGGCTAAGCATTAGTTAATTTCAACAAGGACTGAGTTAAATTGGTTTGGAATTAATTGCGTACAACAGGGTTGAGTTGATCGGGGTTGGGTTTCACCGGGTTAGTTTGAATTGGAGCTGGGTTAAACAGAGATTGAGTTGCACAGGGTTGAATTAAACTGGATTGAGTTGTAAGGTTGTTGAGTTAAATAGAGGTTTAGCTGCACAGGATTTTAGTTTAATGCGGATTAGGATAATCCGGTTAGGTTGGATGGGGTTGATTTGAATAGGATCGAATCAAATTGGATTGAACTGAATAGGGTTGATCTGAATGGGGTTAAGTTGAATGCGCCTTGAATAAAATGGGGGGTTGAGTAGTATGGAGCTGAAATGTACGGAGTTGAGCTGAATGGGTTGAATTATACGCTTCTTTCTAGACTCCTCCTCAGAAAAATCAAAAACTTGTTCCTCTGTGGGATATGCATATCATAAACAAAATAATTCATCTAAAGTGAAAACTTGGTTGACGCAACCTCTCCCCTTTGTTAAAACAACGCCATTTTTCTCTTGAAACCTTATGTTAATCACTGTTGTGGCAAAAGCTATATCGTAGTAAAGAGTAGATCTTATTTTTTAGGTGGTTGAGGGGGGTGGTTGTGGTAAAACATAAAAAAAAATATTGAGCAATCATTTTCACAGCTTCTTAAGGAAGTTTACGCACCATGCTTACCCTTTCGGGGCAAATAAACATGTGAATGTATTGTATGTTTCACTTAAAATGTTTCTTCAATAGGTGGAGAGCTGTAAACTGATAGGTTCCATTTCACGTGCTTAGTTAAAAAACACCCCATTTAGGTTTAATGGAGACTAGGTAAGAAACCTTTCCTGCCTCTCTTCTTTAACATTTATCTGATTGCTTACTGAAAATCAGAAGATCTAAACAGTCCATTCAGGGCTTCAGACATCCCACCCCTACCAGTACAAAGATCCACCAACTCTCCCCAATCGCTAGTGCTCACCGACACACCAAGGCTCGTAACTTTTTGATGTCTCAACTGAATAAAATCAGTAATATGGAGCTTAAAAGTAATTGTCGTTTGTTTACTATGTACTTCGTGCAGCTCTTGAAAAGTATTTGCCATTATAGCGAACGAAACTATGAAGCAAAATATATACTCTTTTGATAATATTAGCAAGTCTTTGGTCACTCAACACGGCAAGAGATAGTGGGTGTCATTCGGGGTTACATTGGAAGATAGTTAGTGCCTCACGAAATTGCATTGGGACGTAAGAGAGTCTTCACGGTATTGTGTTGGGTTTACCACATTTTGTCTTTATTAGACCAAGACAAATTCTTTGGTTTGTTGTCTACTGCTTTCATACCCTTTATTTGTGGGTTATTTAAATAACCACCTATGGCTATAGAATGTGATAAAGTTGACAATAGTATTTATAAAACATCTGTTTAAGTGGTACATAATATTCATCTTTATTTAGTTACATGGATAGGAGAAGGATATTAGCTGCTTGTTTTTTAACAGTCGGAAATTTAGGGGTACGAGGCGCAGTATACACTATTTTGAAAGGTTTAATTATTATAGGAACTTATTATGACTCTGAAAACTCTTTTCCAGAAACCCTTTTTAATTTTTAATCCTAAGAAACAGGGCTATGCAAGAATACGAAGTTCCCATTTTCATTTTTTTAGCTTATTTATTTTAATTTCTTCATCGAAATTTCTAGTTTTACTTTCTTAAACATTAATTGTAATTAAACCTACCAAAGGTAAACCTTTTTTTAAAACCAATTTCCAAAGAAAGTGATTTGTGCAAGAGTTTTTCACGCCAGGGAATAAGATCGTATAGGGTGAAAAGACCACCTCGTGAGACCATGAGGATTGGAAAAGACTACACCAAGTCTTAAGCAAGGGAAAGGTTGTCGTATGAGTGAAAATAGTGTCAGGTGAGAACAAGAAGGCTTGAAAAAATAGATCATGTCGTAAGACAGGGAAAGGAAATCTCATAGATGACAAACGGGCCAGGTGAAACCAAAAATGTTTGAAAGAATAGTTTAAGTCTCTAGCCAGAGAATAGAATTATATGGGGCAAAAAGAGGTCCAGGTGATAGCGAGAAGCTTGGAAAAGACTCGAAAAAGTCTTAAACAAGAGAAAAGAAGTCGAATGGGCGAAAAGAAAGCCAAACGAGACCAAGAGGGTTGGCAAAGATTAGACCAAGTCTTAAGCCAGGGTGAAGAATTCGTAAGGGGCTAAAAGATAAACAGGGCAGCCCTCCATTTTCCCAAAGAAAGAGTAGCAAACAACTGGCTCGTTTGGAGGTTGCTGCTTATAACAAGAATCAATATGTACAAGTCTACTACATGCCGAGTGCCAGGGCCCAGCTTCAAAATCAGCTATTTAGTTTTTGTTTCTTGACTGACATTTTGACGCTTCTTGCAACTAAAACAATCTAAAACGGTCACACTTTCAAGGACAAACTTGTATTTTCCATATGATGGTTGTATCAAGCCTATGGTGACGCCATGGCAAAAAGAGGCTCGCCTTTTCGGCGGTTGCAAGATAAGTAACAATGAGAATCAATATAAGCAAGCCTGTTGCGTAGCGATGCCGGGGCCCGGCCTCGAAATCGGCTACATAGTTTTTCCTCACAAAACTGGCAAATTGACATTTCTGGTGACAAGAACGGTCTAAATAGGTCATAATCTTTAGAAAGTATTCGTATTTTTCCCAGGATGGCTGTATCGAACCTGTGGTGAGGTCATGACATCAACAAAAGGCTCAAATTGTATACGGTTAGAAGACAAGTGACAATGAGAATCCATATATAGAAGCGTGAAAATTGTAAGGCTGGACACATTCAAATAAATGATAAACCTAGCATGGAATTGGAAAAGAAGTTGGCTCTACAGATCTAGCCTATGAGACTAGAAAAGAACTGGAATTCCTCTTTTTTCGAGGACCAACATCCTATCTATTCTACCTTACTAGGTACTAATCACACTAATTCAAGGTAAGACTTGGCTAGAGTAGGCTACTAAGGTGTGTGGAATTATTCTGATGAGACAAAGACGTGCCGATTGGGATGGAGACCTAGCCCATCCCTGAGATCTTCTGATTCATGTGTTTGAAGTAATCTGCTATTTCCATGGTATTGAGGAAATGTGCTGAGCACCAGGGCCCGGCGACGAAAACGCCAGGTTCCCAGTACTATTTATATATGTGCATACAGGTGTCGGTGGTTCTATGTTTGATATACTGGATGTGAAACATCTAGTTGCGCATAGGATGCGAAGTGCGCAAGGGCGTCCTTGCGCACTTCGATGAAGCTTAATTTCTTGTAGAGAGCCAAGTCAAATACCCAACACAAACTAGAAATCCTTTAAAAAACGATCGTTGCTCAACTGACCCTTTGGACTTTCTCGTACTTGTAAGTCTATCGGTAAAATGTAGAAATGCACTGTAACCTTTTTCTGTGTAAACTGTTATTTAAGCTTACCCTTCTTAAAATCACTTAAGAGGGAAGGGGCGTTAAATTCTTTGAGAATTTGTTTGCTGATATTTCGCATTATCCCATTTCTTCGTCAGAGCCAAGTCGAATTTTAGAAATGAAAATGCCCTCCTTGCAAAATGCTTGTTTTTAGTTATGCTTATCTAGCCAACTAAACCAATTGTTGTAATCAACTTAATCACTAGACTCCTCATTTTCTACCTTATCTCTTATCGAAAGACAATATTTGATATCATTTTCCTTATAACCCTGACGCTAAAGACCACATTTTCCTTCAAACCATGGATGCTGAAAAATAAACGGCCTCTAGCATATTGCTTGGAGCAAGGGAGTTGCCTTTGAGTCAAAGCCCATCAGCTTTAGAATTAGAGCTCTTTTCGAATCCTTGCTCCAACATTTTTCTTTACTGTAAATTGCATGCCACCAATCACAAGACTTCACTAGAGGAAAAGCAAATTGGATTCAGCCGATAAAGGTTTTACTCTACTTCATATACTTCCTGGTGAAATAATCCTTTAAGACTAAAGAGCAAAAAATTACCTTGAATGTTCCTCAAAAATAAAAAAAAAAACATTAATTCAAACTTAGCACACAGCAGACTGATATGGAGAATTACTACGACTTATGAACATCGTTTATTTGCTCTGTGAGATTATTTTTATCTTGCCCTAGATACCAAGATAACGATCCTGAAAGAAATTAGTGTTATCGGTAACTTAAAAAAAAATCTTCAGATAAAAAAAAGGCCTAACAAGATTCTTTTGCTAAAATTCTTCAACTTTACGATCAAAACTTTTGACCGGCAGGTTTCATTGTGATTCTAATGAAACATTGTCGGTTGGAGTCATTTTTTAAAACAATAATGCAATCAAAATTACATTAGCAATAAGATTGTTAAATTTTTTCTTAATGATTATTCTAATTTTTTGGTGAGACAAGGGTTCCAGACTTGCTTAAGCAAAATTTAATTGGTTTTAAATACAACTCAGATGATAAACAGCAAAATTGCATTACTTTTATATTATTCCTATATTCAAGGTGCCAGGTACTTTAAGGTATTTGATACGCCGCTTTTCCTTTTCCTTTGTTCCAAAACCTTGAGGTTTCAAATGTTTGTCGAATCTTCTTTTGACGGAGTCAATTGTGGGATTTGCAGGAATAATATCCCCAGGAAAGTTGTTTCAGATACAATTAAATAAAAAAAACGAGTGTTTTTAACTAAAAGTAATGAGCGACATTAAAACTTAAAACGAACAGAAATTAGTCCGTACATGAAATGAAAGGGGTTGTCTCCTCCTCAACACCTCGCCCTTTACGCTAAAGTTTGACTATTTCTCACAACTCTACCTTTTAAAACAATAAAAAACTTTAGCGTAAAGAGTGGGGCGTTGAGGAAAGGACAGCTCCTTTCATATACGGAATGATTTTATGTTCTTTTTAAGTTTTAATGTCGTTCGTTACTTTCAATTAAAAAAATTGATTTTTGTATTTAATTTCTGAACATTTTTGAATTAATGCAGGTTTTGAATTTGGTTCAACGTACATGGATAATTAAAACGATATTTGCATATTAACTTCACTTTTTTTGGCTCAATGGCTTACTCAAAGTTTTGATCGGACGAAAATAAGAAAAAAGGGGCGGGAGAGGGGGCCTAGTTGCCCTTCAATTTTTTGGCTACTTAAAAAGGCCACCAGAGCTTCTATTTTTTTACGAACGTTTTTATTAGTAATAAATTTATGTAACTTACAAATTAACTTACGTAACAAACTTCTACGATCGGACATTTTTAATACATATATGAGGGGGTTTGTCCCCTCGTCAATACCTCACTCTTGGCACTAAAGTACGGATTTTGTTCGAAATCTCTAAGAATGAACCCTTAATCATAAAGGCCGTTTAATTAGAATAAAGAGCTCTTTTGAAATTGCTAAAAATACTTTAGCGTAAAGAGCGAGGTATTGAGGAGGGTATGAACCCCCTGATATACGTTATAATTTCTGTTTGCTTTAAATTTTTTATGTTGCTCCTTACTTTCAGTAGAAAAAACCTTTTTTTTGTTTTATTTAATTTCTGAACGTTTTTGGATTAATGTAGTTTTTGATTTTGGCTCGCCGTACATGAATAATTAAAACGAAATCCGCATTTTAATTTTACTTTTTTCGGCTAAATGGCTTTTTCAAAGTTTTGATCGGACGATTATTAGAAAAATGAGGTGGAGGAGGGGGTCTAGTTGCCCTTCAATTGTTTGGCTACTTAAAAAGGTTTTTACTAGTAATAAATATACGTAACTTACAAATTAACTTACATAGCGAACTTCTATGTTTGTATACTTTTATTAAGTTTATGTGGAGGTTTGTCCCCTCGTAAATACATAGCTCTTTACAATAAAGTTCGAGTTTTGTTCCAATTTTTTAAGAATGGCCCCTGAATCACAAAAGCCGTTTAATGAGAATAAATAGCTCTTTTGAAATTACTAGCAATACTTTAGCGTAAAGAGCAAGGTATTGAGGAGGGTACGAATCTCCTCATTTACGTAATAATTTTTGATCGTTTTAAGTTTCAATGTTGTTCCTTGCTATCAACTGAAAAAAACTTGTTTGTTTTTTTTAATTTAATTTCTCATTGTTTTTTAAACAACGCTGAGAAATTCAGCACCCCCTTCATGGAAATTCTTTTCCCCTATGATAAATTCCTCCATAGAAATATCCTCTCACGCAAGGAGGGGCCTAGTTGCCCTCAAATTTTTTGATCACTCAAAAAGGGCACTAGAACTCTTAATTTTCATTAAAATGAGCCCTGTCACGACATTTTAGGACCAATGGGTCGAGCCGATCACTCCTGGGAAAAACAAAAACATAAAACCAAATAAACACGCATCCGTGATCTTTCTTCTGGCAAAAAATACAAACTTCCACATTTTTTCAGATTAGAGCTTGAAACCTTCACAGTAGGGTTGTCTGATAGGCTAAATCTGATGGTGTGATATTCATTAAGACTCTATAACTTTTATGGAGTCCATCCCCCTTTTTTTAAAACAGGGTAAATTTTTTCAGGTCATATAGCAATTTCCTTTCAAACGAGCCATCAAACTGCTCTCTATGATTTTCCAGTGCCCCAATAGCTGCAACCAAATAAAAGTGGAAAAAATAAAAGATGTCGTTTATGCAGAATATCGTCCTTGGAGCCACTTTTCTTGTTTTTCAAACCAATGAATTTTCCTCGTTATTCAAGCCAAGGGCCAGTTAGTTTCCTATATAGGGGTACTGGACAGGGCGGTTCTAACAGTGTACTTCTTTTTTTGGTCTGACTCTATTTTTAGGAGTTACGGGTTATTTTATTTCTTAGTATTGGACGTGATCGTCTCTTATAGTTTGTTAGCTACCGCTGTGCACGATTCAGGACAGTATTGGTTCGGTCGAAGAACCATTTGACGTGCTCTACCGTCGTCCTCCAGATTCGAGAATTTAGCAAAAGCCTTATTAAGAGCTTTAACCTTTGTTTTTGAATCTTGTACCACAGTCCCATTAATCTGTAGAGTAAAAATTGAAGCTCCCTTGGACTACGGTAAAGCTTCTTTTACAATTCTGCACCAACTCTTTGACGAAGCAAGTTGAAAACTGGTCACTTCTTACACTTGTAGTCGAACCAATGTTTATCTTTACTGCCTGCTCTGACCTGACACCTGGATCTGCTCTGAAAAGGTATATTTTTATTACTTCTCTGCAGCTTTCTCTGGGCCTTTAAGAAGGAAGGCTCTCTACTCTGAGAACAGAGAGTGTTTCTCAAACCGTCCCAATCACCTCTTTTGTACTACCAGATTGTTTGCTCACGCTCTATTGAAGGTGAAATATGAAGGTTTCCATTTGTAATGACGGCAACGTGGTCAGTTTTGAAAACATGACTGTCTACCTTAAAGGAGCCAGGATGATCTGTAAGGAAGGGGTCAAGACGGGATGATCTGTTTGGGCCTTGATACGCGTGAAAACTGACGAGTTGTTCCGGTCCGTATGAAAGAGATAGACCATACAAATCCAACCACTCTTTATCAGTATTTCTTAGCACTTTTTAGTACTCTTTATCAGTATTTTATCTCTATATTCCATGGTTGAAATTGGTATCAGTGATACAAATGATCGATGGTTTGACTGGGTCCACTAAATATAGGAACATATCTTACATCTAAGACCACGTACATTGCAGTTGGCTACCATAAACACGTCCACTTGGATGGTTGGTGGACGTGCTACAGGTCGTCTACAAAAGTGCTGTTTGGTCCAAGGCTTTTTATTATTGTCAATCATAACCACGTAAAAAAAAGCTTTGCCGAGTGGTTAGCCAAACCAAACCTATACATCCATTGCCATGTATCATTAGACAGGGGACAGTGCCACCTACTAACGCACCTCATTACTGCATCTTCAACATGGAGGTGGTACCCGTAATGGGCTTGGATTCGGCACAAGTGTCTCTCAACTTCTTATTTAGTCCCCCCCCCCAAAAAAAAAATCGTGCATAGTAATTGATTGGATTGGTGCAAAGTTTTTTTTTCTAAGCTAGCTACGAAAACAATAATATTCTTCATTCTCATCAGAGGAACTCCGCTTAATTAATTTTTGCATTCCCTTCCAGTCTAACCCCAAACATCATCGATAGCTCAGAGCTATGTTTGGCACAGATTCAGTTGATTTGTCCTCTGGATTTGGGTTTGCAAGACTCTCCCTGGAAATTTAAAAACTGTTTGGCTGGCCATTACATAAAGGTTGTGGGGCCTCTGACCCCAATATCGTGTCAGAGAAGTGTCTTTTTTCATGATTTATCGTTCTCTTTTAAGCTCATTCCTTCTTTTTCTCTTTTCCGTTGAGAATATTTTTGCGTCTTTTTATAAATAAACTATTTAATTAAGGTTCAGAGGAGAACAAGACTCGGCCAATACCCCAGACAGTTTTTTTTATGTTTTCTAGACGAATAGAAAAATTGATGAGTTCTCCTCGAGAAATTCATGGATCCTCTCTAATTAAGGAAATGTTTGGCCGTCCAAGATTGGTCAAAGTACCGGGCATGGAAGAAAGGTAGTAATGTTGGCGTTATTGCAAGTGAACCGAGAACCCTGCGCTGTTGTCCTTGACAGAGCATGTAATTCAAAACCAAACACGTAGCTCAGTTCAAGTTATCTGTCGGTTAACTTTACCTCCCGAGGAAAGAGTAGCAAACAAAGGTGACTCATTTGGAAGGTGTTATATTCCACGAGAATCAGTATATACAAGCCTGCCACATGCCGAGTGCCGAGGCCCGGCATGGATATCAGATGCATAGTTTTTCTGTTTTTTTTTCTTAACTGGCATATTGACATTTCTGGCCACTATAACGATTTAATAAGGTCACGACTTTAAGTAAGAATTTTTATTTTTCCCAAGGTGGTTGTATCGAACCTACGGCGACACCATGATATCAACAAAAGGCTGACATTGTCTGAAATATTCCGGTTTAAATTCCGATAAAAATCAAGTACTTGACAACCCTCTCCTGAAAATTCGTTGACGACGCTCAAAATACTCTTCCCACACATCTACGCTATTTGCTTGGTTGATCATAATCATTTGATCTCTTCTTGTACATGCACAAAAAAAAATTGCCACAAGTGGAGAGCTGTCACCCAGGGGTAAATTATATTAAAGGCTTAATCTAAAATATTCCCGCAAATGAATAAAGGCTGGAGATTATTTTTGACTTAAGACCCTTAATAAACCCTTTAATAAATTCTTAATAAACTTCATTTTTATAAAATCCCTAACAAGGGGGGTTAATGCTAGAATTGCCTCTCTCTCAATTGGACTATCTGTCTTGGCTTTTTCTACAATTAGCCGTGGCTTGATGACCACAACAATTTGATTCTAATTCAAAGATTCAATTAACTGTTAGAGTTAATTCAATTTAATGTTGTCGATTTATTTGAACATTCCCGGAGAATTAGAAAATTTGGGCACAAAAATACACCTCTTAGGCTTCAGTCACACTCCTTATCCCACCACGGGAAAGATCTATCAACACTCCTCAATAATAGCTTCTGAACAATTACACACCATCATACCTAATTTGATAAAACCTTTAACCAATTTACTCCGAAACTTGAAGCTTTAAATGCCTGTTATAACTGTTTATTTTTGTAGATTGCGTGCATAATTAGCAGCGAATGTAGCCTTGCACAGTTGTGCTACCTCTGAAATTAAAAGCATTAATAACTTATACATTTTTTTGATAATTCTAAATCGATTGGCTCTTTCAAAATTTTCAATTGATAGCTTTTTCTCATTCTTTGAGACATAGTTATTCTTTAGTTGCACAAAATGGCGGGAAACAAAAAGTTCTCGATAGTACAATATTTTTGATACTTGAAAAGAGCACCAGAACTTTAAATTTTGTTCCAAAGATACCCCTGCTTACATCCTAGAACTGTTGGTTCGATGAATTTACTTACGAGTAATTAACAAACAAACAAATAAAAAAACTCCGTGATCATTCTTCTCGGAAAAAATGTAAAATCTATTTCAATGCTACTTCTTTCGGAATATCGGTTACTTTTAACACGAGTTTACTCCTCATGTCCAGCTCTTTATCATGAACTGTTTGACAAAATTTCAGCAAATAGATTAAGATGATGTTTAACCCCCTCCACGTTAATTGATTTGAGGTCGGTTGGCTAAGATTTTATTTTGCTACTAATATTACTATTAGATTATAACTGATGCAGTACGTCCATGTGATTTATTCAAGGAGCGATGACCTGGCTTTACATGAAAACAAAATTGACCTTACATTAAAAATTTAATCTTCTTTAACATTAAAAGCTTAAGTGCTTAAGTACTTCTTAGATGGTTTTGTTTACTTTCAGTATGAGCACAAGCTCTCCAATTCATTGAAATAAACAATTATTGGAAATAAACTTCAGATCTGTCTGTTGATTTTTCTTAATTTTAGAGCACTCTTATTCGACAGCAGATCCAGAGTTTGAAAAAGTTAATTATTTCTCTCATCTTAACTATTCCCTCACATTTTGTACGACATTCCCCTTGACTGGCTTATTCCTTCAGAATTTAAGCTGCTATTGCTACAAGTGCCAGGATTCCAGAGCTTCTTTTATTTCGATATATTTCACGCATGATTTCTAGGTGTTTCGAATATCTTGTTTCACAGAGAAGTAAGGTGATCTAGTAACTCATTAGGATTCAGACATTTAACAGAAAGAAATAGCAAAAGTAAGACTTTGATGGTATTTTTACAAGTATTTAATAATGAATTTCACAATGAGTAATTATAATATTTCCTTTAGTTGTGAATTTCTGGGTACAGAGGATAGGCTTGCCTTGTTAAATTAGAACCTATATCTATCTACTAGTTTAAAATTTGAACCTTTTCATAAGCTTACAATGTCTTTAACGGTGATTGTTTTTTTCTTCTATGGTTTATCTCTACACAGTTTTTCCACTTTCACACATTTTGGGTCTTAATAAGTTCCTGTTACATTAGTAGGGACATTTTAAAAGGGATGTTTTCATTAAGGTCATTTCCGAAGAGAAGTATTTGGGAGATTAGAAGACCTGTCGTTTGTAGGTGTAAAGGTAACTCCTAGTTATAGCTGCATAGAAGAGCCTCCAGTTCTTGCTTTAGTAATTAAAAATAATAATAATAATAATGAGGCCTCGAACCTCTCAAGGGAGCAATTTACGTTCCCTAAATGCTTGGGAATAGGTTTGCGTGACTCACTTTGAAAAGCTTGTTTGTCTGCGGAAAGATTCAAAGAACACAAGTCAAAAATCAAAAGACAACTACTTTATATTTTTGTATAGTTACCTCGGTAAATAGTTTAAGGTTAGTAATGACATAGATAATAAAATTCATTCTGTTAAGCTTTAATCATGAATAAAATTCAGAAGATTATTACATAAAAAAAACTAGTTTTTCTAACTGAAAGTAAGGAGCGACATTAAAACTTAAAACGAACTTAAAACGAAATTACTCCGTATATGAAATGGGTTGTCCCCTCCGCAATCCCTCACTCTTTATGCTAAAGCTTTTAATTGTTTTAAAAAGCAGAATTGTGGTAAAGAGTCAAACTTTAGCGTAAAGAGCGAAGGATTGCGGAGGGGACAACCCATTTCATATACGGAGTAATTTCTGTTCGTTTTAAGTTTTAATGTCGCTCCTTACTTTCAGTTAGAAAAACTAGTTTTTTTACGTAATTTCTGAACGTTTTTGAATTAATGCATATTTGATTTTGGCTCTCCACACATAAATTATTAAAATGAAATTTACATTTTAATTCCTTTTTTGGCTAAATGGCTTTCGCTTAGTTCTGATCAGGCGATTTTGAGAAATAAGGGATGGGGAAGGAAGCCTAGTTGCCATGCAATTTTTCGGTTACACAAAAAGGCAACTATAAATTTTAATTTTTAACGAATTTTTTTTATTAGTAAAGACTATACGTAACTTAAGAATTAACTTACGTAACAACCTTGATGAGGGGGTTTGTACCCTCGTTAATACCTCGCTCTTTACAGTAAAAATCGTAAGTTTTGTGCCGATTCTTTAAGAATGACCCCTGAATCAGAAAGACCGTAGAATAAATAGTTGAAATTACTAAAAATACTATAGCATAAAGAGCGAGGTATTTATCTCCTCCTAAATACCTCGCTCTTTATGCTAAAGTAATTTTAGAACCCCTCACATGCGTAATAATCTCTGTTCGTTTTAAGTTTCAATGCTACTCCTTACTTTCAATTGAAAAAACTTTTCCATGTTTATTTTTTCATTGTTTTTTTTTTTTATAGTAATTTCAGAAAATCCTGCGCCCTTTTCATTGAATTTTTCTTCCCTCATGACATATTTCTCCAAGGAAAGCTCCACCCACATAGCCACCTCCCCTCAACCCCACCCCCAAAACCAAAAAATCCCCTGAAAACGACTGTACACTTCCCAATAACCAGTATTATATGTAAACACTGGTCGAAGTTTGTAACTTGCAGCCCCTCCCCCAGGGACTGTGGGGGAGTAAGTCATTCCCAAAGACATAGTTATTATGGTTTTTGACTATGTGGAACAAAATGGCTATCTCAAAATTTTGATCAGTTGACTTTGGAGAAAAAATGAGCGTGGGAGGGGGGCTAGGTGCCCTCCAATTTTTTTGGTCACTTAAAAAGGGCACTAGAACTTTTCATTTCCGTTAGAATGAGCCCTCTTGCAACATTCTAGGACCGCTTGGTCGATACGATGACCCCTGGGGAAAAGAAAAAAAAAAAAAACAAATAAACACGCACCCGTGATTTGTCTTCTGGCAAAAAATGCGAAATTTTGCTATAGGGTTCTCTGATACGCTGAATGCGATGGTGTGATTTTCGTTAAGATTCTGTGACTTTTAGTGACTTTTTCCCCTATTTTCTAAAGTAAGACAAATTTTCTCAGGCTCGTAACTTTTGATGACAAAGACCAAATTTGATGAAACTTATATATTTAAAATCAGCATGAAAATCCGATTCTTTTGATATATATTTTAGCATCAAAATTCCGGTATTTAGAGTTATGTTTACTATTGAGCCGGGTCGCTCTTTACTACAGTTCGTTACCACGAACTGTTTGAAAAAAAGGAGCCCGAAGAGATGGTTTCCATTTGGTAGAACCAATTGTTCAGGTTATGCTCAGAGCTAGGAAAGTAATCACGGCTATAAAGAATTCTATTGAACTGGTAGGTTCTTTAGACATAAAAGGCTATTCAATTTATCTATAAAATTTTTAATATTCGAAAATTTTTACCACGTTTAGATCATGCTAGTAGATCGAAACTAATAGGTGCGCGCATAGAGATTTCTTCTTTAAGGCCCCACTAACCGACGAAAATGTAGGGAGGAGACATATTTTTTTCTTTTTTTTGAAAATTAAAAAAGTATTTTCACAAATCTAGGGGGAGGGATAATCAAATTTTTCTTCGATGCTTTCCAATCTATATATATATAAAAATAAGTTGTCTGTCTGTGCGTCTGTCTGTCAGGTGATGTCATTTTTCTGTGTCGACTGACGTCATGAAGTTAGTTGTCGTCATTTTTGCTATGACGGTGACGTCATTAAAGATATTTAAGACATGCGTTCACGGAAAAATGTTTAATTGTAAAATGACTGAAGAACCTACAATGGCAACAGCCGAGGAAGCTGCTCAAAGAGTCTATGCCAAAAAACTTGCTGCTGATAGAGAAAGTAAGAAAAGAAAGCGTGCCGAGGAATCACAAGAACAGCAAGAAAACAGGCTTGCAGCTGATAGAGAAAGTAAGAAAAGAAAGCGTGCCGAGGAATCACAAGAACAGCAAGAAAACAGGCTTGCGGCTAAAGAACGCAAAACCGCGCAGTTAGATGAAAATCCACCTGGAAAGCGAGAGTCAAAACATATCAAAACTGAAAATGATAGCGATGATGATTGGGTTTGGGATTTTGACTTGGATAAGGTCATCAATGCCTACCAGATTTAAGTTAAAAAACAAAGGTTCGGCGATATGTACTTCATAGTGACGCTGAAAAATAAAGAAGAAAAAAAAAACTGAAAAAATATAAAAAACTAAAAAAAACTAAAAAGAAAAAACACTCAAAGATAAATTACAGACCGGGACACAAATGACGACCGACACAGAGGGAATATAAATGACGACCCGGAACCTCAAAGAAAAATTACAGACTGGGACACCCGGACACAAATCACGACCGGGAATATAAATGACGACCGGGACACAGGGACACAACTACAACGGGGACGCCGGGGGCACAGGCGGGATATATAATTGACGACTGAGACGCAGGGATTGTTTGAATAGAAATTACAGACCGGGACACCGGGACACAAATGACGACCGGGACACTGGGACACAGGGAATATAAATGACGACCGGGACGCTCAAAGAGAAATTACAAACTGGGACACCAGGACACAAATGACGACCGGGACACAGGGAATATAAATGCTATTTATATGCACAGACAATGGGACAGCGAAGAATGTTGTATATTCGCATGTTTTACATAGTTAAAAATATATATTTATATCTATCTCTATTCACAGGTGGGACACAGGGACACAGCTACAATGGCGCGTAACTAATATGGCGCGTAACGACTTACGCGCGCGGGGGGGCTTGGGGGGGGGGCGCGAAGCGCCCCACCAACTAGGTGTTGGGGTGGCGCCAAGCGCCACCCCAACAGCTAGTAAATATATAAAATGTATTATACAAAATCTACGGGTTATTTCTTCTCCCCCCTTTTGGTGTCTCTGGCTGCAAGTTAATCAGAACTCCCCAAAACATGTAGTTAATACACAAACAAGAAAAAGTGCAAAACATGGGCATTCTAACGAACCAGTGTCTCACCTCTTGAAATAAACACTCATCTACAGAAAAACAACTTATCGACGATATTTGATTTAAAAAATCATGAGAGATGATTCCAGGCCCTTCCTCCATGCTCTCTCCCCTAAAAAATATTATTGACGATTTTAATTCCAAATTTTATGGGAACTCATCCCTGGCCCTCCATTTCCCGACCCCAGCCCCTTATTGTCGACCCCACCCCCGCTAAAAAAAATTATTAACGACATTTTATTCCGATACTTATGGAAGATGACCTGTCCCTCCATGGCCCGATCCCCCTCGCTCCTAAAACTTATCAATTACAGAGCATGTGAGCTTATCCCTGGTCCTCCTTCCATGGCCCAACCTCCTCCAAAAACAAGTTAATCAATGATATTTTATCCCATAAATCCTAAGAGCTGACCCCTGGCCCTCGCTCCATGGCCCAATCTCTCCCCCCCAAAAAAACTTACTGACAATATTTTATTCCAAAATTTATGGGAACTCACACCTGGCCCTCCATGACCCTTTCCTCCTCCTCCACACCAAATAAACTTATCAATGATAAATCATAGTCAGCTTCCATAATATTTATATTAAATGTCTTACTGCATTTTTTGTTGGGGGCGGGGGGTACGAGTCACCTTCCATTATTTTTGGAATAAAATATCGCTAAAAATTGTTTTCTTCGGAGGGGGTCGGGTCATGTAGGGAAGACCAGGTGTCAGCTCCCATGATTTTTTTGATAAAAATCCGTAATAAGTTGTTTTGGGGGGTGGGGTCAGGGTCGGGCCATGTAGGGAGAGCCAAGGGTCAGTTCTCACGATTTTTGGAATAAAATATCGGTAATGAGTGTTATTTTTTTAGAGGGGAAGTCCAGCTATGGAAGGAAGGCCGGGGGTCAGCTCGTATGATTTTGGGATGATATATCGTTGGATAAGATGTTTTTTGGATAGAGATAGCGCCATGGAGGGGGGACTGAAGGTCAGCTCCAATGATTTTTGGAATAAACAATTGTTAATACGTTTTTTTACTGGAGAGGGAGAAGGGAAGGTTGGGCCATGGATGGAGGGCCAGGGTCATAACATATATTTTTGGAATATTCTATCGTTAATATTTTTTGAAGGGAGGGGCTGATTTCTGGAATAAATGTAAATAAGCCCCTGGCCCTCCCTCCATTGCCGATCGCTCACCCCCCAAAAAACAACATATTAACGAATTTCATTCAAAGAGTCATAGGAATTGACCCTTGGCCCTCCCCTCCTTCATGCCCCCCCCACCTACCAAAAGAGCAACTTACTAATGATATGTAATTCCAAAAATCATGGGAATTCATTTTGGTTTTATTAGCTTTTTCCAAGATTGTTCAAAATACCTATAGTTTTCACAACAAACAAGATTTTGGCTACTACCCATATCCCTTTACGGTAAAAGCAAAAAGTCTACCGCGCATTTGGCGCTTTACTAAACGAACTATGTTACAAATATTTTCTTTTGTACTTGTTACAACATTGAAAATAACTATTTTGAAATAGGAAATTTTGAAAAACTTGAAACTTTGGCAATTAAAAACGAAGAGAAATTAAATGAAAAATATAATTTCCGAAAAAGATATTTTTCAATGAAAAGCAAATTCCAGATTAAACTTTAGATCAGAAGAAATAGAAACCTAAAATAACTCTAACTCAAAACAACCAGATATCACTTTTAAAAATAAATGAAACCCAAAACGAACAGAAATTACATTAATAATCATAGTTAAAAAAAAACAACATACAACAGGTGCTAATATGTATGAATAAATAAATCTTAAAACGAGTGATGCTTAAATTGAATATGCAAATCAAGCGTAAAATGAACAAAAATAATTAGCTATTGAAGTATAAATGAAACCCGAAAACGAACAGAAATTAAATAGACAATCACAACAAACTAACATGCGCTACGTATTAATATAAATGAACAAATGAATGTAAAAACGAGTGAAACCTAAATTGAATATGTAAATCAAACTTGAAACGAACAAAAATCACTATAAACACGAGTTTGGAATTTGCCTCCTTCTCTCACTGTAGAAGTCTAAAACCTACTGCATCATTGGCGCTTTACTGAATTAAATAAATAAAAAAAGTTTTTTTAACGGAAAGTAAGGAGCGGCATTAAAACTTAAAACGAACAGAAATTAAATAAACAATCACAACAAACTAACATGCGCTACGTATTAATATAAATGAACAAATGAATGTAAAAACGAGTGAAACCTAAATTGAATATGTAAATCAAACTTGAAACGAACAAAAATCACTACAAACACGAGTTTGGAATTTGCCTCCTTCTCTCACTGTAGAAGTCTAAAGCCTACTGCATCATTGGCGCTTTACTGAATTAAATAAATAAAAAAAGTTTTTTTAACGGAAAGTAAGGAGCGGCATTAAAACTTAAAACGAACAGAAATTACTTTGTAAGTAATTTCTGTTCGTTTTAAGCTTTAATGCCCCTCCTTACTTTCCGTTAAAAAAACTTTTTTTTTATTTAATTTCTGAACGTTTTTGAATCAATGCATGTTTTGATTTTCGCTCTCCGCAGATGAATAATTAAAACAAAATATGCATATAAATTTTTTTTGGCTAAATAATTTTCTCATAGTTTTGATCGAATGATTTGAGAAAAAAGGAGCGGAGGAGGAGGCCTAGTTGCCCTCCGATTTTTTGGTTACTTAAAAAGGCAACTAGAACTTTTAATATTTTACGAATGTTTTTATTAATAAAAGATATACGTAACTTACAAATTAGCTTACGTAACGAACTACTGTATTCTCATGTTTTTTTTTACGTATATGAGGGTGTTCACCCCCTCGTCAGTACATCGCTCTTTGCACAAAAGCTTAAATTTTGTCCCAATTTCTTAAGAATGACCCCCTGAATCACAAAGGCCGTAGAATAAATAGTTGAAATTACTAAAAATATTTTAGCGTAAAGAGCGCGGTATTAGGAGGAGGTCATCCTATAGTATGCGTAATAATTTCTGTTCGTTTTAAGTTTTAATCCTTCTCCTTACTTTCAGTTGAAAAAACTTGTTCAAATTTATTTTTTCATTTTTTTTTTAATAATGATAGAAAATCCTGCGCTCCCTTCATGAAAATTTTCTTCCCCCATGACCAATTCCTCCAAGGAAATTTCTCCCAACATATCCCCCTCTTCTCAACCTCTGCCCAATCTAAAAATCCCCCTGAAAACGTCTGTACACTTCCAAATAATCATTACTATATGTAAACACAGGTCAAAGTTTGCAACTTGCAGCCCCTCCCACGGGGACCATGGGGGAGTGTCCCCAAAGACATAGTTATAAGGTTTTTTGACTACGTTGAATAAAATGGCTACCTCAGAATTTTGATCCGGTGACTTTGGGAAAATAATTAGCGTGGGAGGGGGCCTAGGTACCCTCCAATTTTTAACTTTTGATGGGTAAGACTAAACTTGATGAAACTTATATTTTTAAAATCAGCATTAAAATGCAATTCTTTTGATGTAGCTATTGGTATAAAAATTCCATTCTATTTTAGTTTTGGTCACTATTGAGCCGGGTCGCTCCTTACTACAGTTTGTTAGAACAAACTGTTTGAAAAAAATTATATTACAAATATTTTCTTTTGTACTTACTACAACATTGAAAATAAGCATTAAAATTGCAGAAAAAAATTTAATTTTGAACTGATGAGCTTTTAGCAATTAATATAATTAATTGATTAAACTTAATTAATATATTCAGTTTAATTTTATTAGTTCTTTTCGAAGCCATTCAAGACAAATATAGTTTCACCACAAACCAGAGCTTGGATACTGTCCACTTCCCTAACTGTAAAAGTCAACTTCGTCACTGTCGCTTCACACAAAACAAAATATATTACAAATCTTTTCTTCTCCAGTTATGATAGCACTGAAAAGGAAAATCAAATTACGGTGAAATAAAATCTTGGACAGGTGATCTTTCAACGATTAATCGCGTTATATATCAAATTTTCAGTTTGATCTTATTTGTACTTTCCAAGACTGTTCAAAACACCTATAGTCTTCAGTAAACCGCCAATGACGCAGTAGGCTTTAGATTTTTACAGTGAGAGAAGGGCCAATACCCAAACCCTTGTTTGTAGTGATTTTTGTTCGTTTCAAGTCCCCTGCTCTAGCTATTCTATTTATTATAATTATTTGTGTTTTACTATACTTTCTCAAGGAATTAACTTTAGAGTAAGAATACATTTTATTCCGAAAATGACTGGGACATTCTAATATTTAAAGAAGTTTGTTTCAGTTAAGCTGGTCCTGAATTTTCTTTACTGGAATAGGTTGATAGAAATTTGGCAAATGATAATCAAGTTATTACAGTTTGCATTAAAACAAAATAATTTAATCATTCAACTCAACTAGGAGTTCAACTTGCAAGCACATAAAGACACTAACTCGTTTAAAGTAGGAATAGTCTGACAGCAAAAAGAAAAAAATAATCGGTCAGTCTCTTTCCATATAGGCTATATATATATTTTCTTGCTCTTTATCTTTATCTCTCTCCTTCTCTCTCTTGCTTTCTCTCATATATGAAATAGGGATCCAAAATGTTTCTGTTTAAAGAATGAATGAAGACATTTTTTAAGAGCCAAGTATTTCAATCTTTTTTAATTATATCGTGAACTGTCCTCCATTGTGTTAAAAAAATAAACCAGTAATACTATTTCTAGAATCAGCAGTTCAAAGGCCTTTGAACAACAAAGCATGTATGTCAGAGAACAATAATCACCAATGAAATAAGGAGTCAAATTTCGTATAATATTCTCATAATAGAATATTTTTCTTCTTATTTTCTGTAGGCTGCTTTTCGAGGTCATATAATCAGGAAACAAATGAGGGCACTAGCTGAAGAAAAGGACTCAAAGAATGATGAGGTGGACATTGATCTGGAAGATCCCGACGTAAAGAATGCTGCCGCCAAAATTCAAGCTTCATTCCGTGGTCACCAGATCAAAAAACAGAATAAAAAAGGGGACAACATTAGTGAAGAAGCAAAGGATCCCAACCCGTCGTTAGATGTGAGTATATTCAGATATGTTTATTCTGCATCTCTCTCCTTCTCCTTTCTAACCCTCCCCTCTCTCTTTCTCTCTGTGTCTTTCTATATGTCTCAGTATCTCTATATCTCTTTGTGTTTTTGTGCCCAAAAGTGTATGCCTGTGCATGTACATATCTGTATGTGTGTCCCTGTGCATATTTGCATATGGGTGTATACTCGAGCTTGTGTGTACGTTTGTGTGTTTATTCGTATTTATTTTTGCAGGTGTGAGTGTATAGTAAACTTGCACACTTATATGTTGTCGGGTTTGTGTGGGTGTTCGCACGTGTCTCTGGGTGTACATATGTTTATCTATGTATGTGTGTATGCGTGCCTGTGTGTTTATGCATATATTTGCATATGCCTCTTTAGGCAAGCAGTATATTTGTGAATATATATTATATAAATTAAAGGATTATCTATATATATATATATATATATATATATATATATATATATATATATATATATATATATATATATATATATATATATATTGATGGGGGCACTTCGCGCCCCCCCAAGCCCCCCGCGCGCGTAAGTCGTTACGCGCCATATTAGTTACCCGCCATTGTAGTTGTGTCCCTGTGTCCCACCTGTGAATATAGATAGATATATATATATATATATATATATATATATATATATATATATATATATATATATATATATATATATATATATGTTTTTAACTACGTAAAACTTGCGAATATCCAACATTCTTCGCTGTCCCATTGTCTGTACATATAAATAGATTATCAGGTTTACCGACTCTTGAACATACAACATATAATTGTCCATGGGAAAAACAATCCGTATTCAGATCTATACCTCATTATTCTAAAGACTGCCCTTGAGCTTTGTTGATGGCGATTGCTAATCAAACATTCCCTGTGTCCCGGTCGTCATTTATATTCCCTGTGTCCCGGTCGTCATTTGTGTCCCAGTCTGTAATTTCGTCAGTCGACAAACAACTTCATGACGACATACAGCTCAATCCTTATAATGACGTCAGTCGACAAACATGACGTCAGTCGACACACAAACATGACGTCAGTCGACACACACGTCCCAGTCGTCATTTGTGTCCCGGTGTCCCAGTCTGTAATTTCTCTTTGAGTGTCCCGGTCGTCATTTATATTCCCTGTGTCCCGGTCTGTATATACATTCGTTTTTGAATTGGTATATGATGAAATAAATTTTTTGTTTTTTCCTTTTTTTTCTTTTTAGTTTTTTTTAGCTTTTTTAGTTTTTTTTCTCTTTTCTTTTTAGTTTTTTTTGTAGTTTTTACCTTTTTTAGTTTTTTTTTTATTTTTATTTTATTTGGTTTTCTTTTCTCCTTTATTTTTCAGTTTTTCCCTTTTTTAGTTTTTTTTCTTTTTCAGTATTTAGTTTTTTTTAGTTTTTTATTAGTTTTTTTTCTTTTTAGTTTTTTTGTAGTTTTTACCTTTTTTTAGTTTTTTTTATTTTTTTTTACTTTTTAGTTTTTAGTTTTTTACTTTTTTTATTTTTTTTTAGTTTTTTAGCTTTTTTAGTTTTTTTAGTATTTTCTTTTTAGTTTTTTGTGTAGTTTTTACCTTTTTTAGTTTTTTTTCTTCTTCCCGGACCTAGAACCTGGAACATAACGCTTTACCAACTCAGCTACTTCGGCTAGAATACATTCGTTTTTGAATTGGTATATGATGAAATAATTCAGACGTCATATGCGGACAGACAGACAGACACACAAACAAACAACTTATTTTTATATATATAGAAGATATATATATATATATATATATATATATATATATATATATATATATATATATATATATATATATATATATATATATATATATATATATACTAGCGCTTCGCGCCACCCCAACACCTAGTTGATGGGGCGCTTCGCGCCCCCCCCCAAGCCCCCCCGCGCGCGTAAGTCGTTACGCGCCATATTAGTTACGCGCCATTGTAGTTTTGTCCCTGTGTCCCACCTGTGAATATATATATATATATATATATATATATATATATATATATATATATATATATATATATATATATATATATATATATATATATATATATATATTTAACTACGTAAAACATGCAAATATACAACATTCTTCGCTGTCCCATTGTCTATGCATATAAATAGATTGTCAGGTTTACTGACTCTTGAACATGCAACATATAATTGTCCATGGGAAAAACAATCCGTATTCAGATCTATACCTCATTATTCTAATGATGTGTCCCTGTTTCCCGGTCGTCATTTATATTCCCTGTGTCCCGGTCGTCATTTGTGTCCCGGTATCCATGTTTGTAATTTCTCTTTGAGTGTCCCGGTCGTCATTTATATTCCCTGTGTCCCAGTGTCCCGGTCGTCCTTTGTGTCCCGGTCTGCAATTTCTATTCGAACAATCCCTGTGTCCCAGTCGTCATTTATAAATCCCACCTGTTCCCCCGGCGTCCCCGTTGTAGTTGTGTCCCTGTGTCCCGGTCATGATTTGTGTCCGGGTGTCCCAGTCTGTAATTTCTCTTTGATGTTCCCGGTCGTCATTTGTGTCCCGTTGTCCCGGTATGTAATTTCATCAGTTGACAAAAATGACGTCAGTCGACAAACAACTTCATGACGCACACAGCTCAATCCTTAAAATGACGTCAGTCGACAAACATGACGTCAGTCGACACACAAACATGACGTCACTCGACGCACACACACACACAAACACACACAGACAACTTATTTTTATATATATAGAAGATATATAATATATAATATATATATATATATATATATATATATATATATATATATATATATATATATATATATATATATATATATATATATATATATATATATATATATATATATATATATATATATATATATATATATATATATATGCTCTTCGCGCCACCCCAACACCTAGTTGGTGGGGGGCTTCGCGCCCCCCAAGCCCCCCGCGCGCGTAAGTCGTTACACGCCATATTAGTTACGCGCCATTGTAGTTGTGTCCCTGTGTCCCACCTGTGAATAGAGATAGATATGAATATATGTTTTTAACTACGTAAAACATGCGAATATACAACATTCTTCGCTGTCCCATTGTCTGTGCATATAAATAGATTGTCTGGTTTACTGACTCTTGAACATGCAACATATAATTGTCCATGGGAAAAACAATCCGTATTCAGATCTATACCTCATTATTCTAATGATGTGTCCCTGTGTCCCGGTCGTCATTTATATTCCCTGTGTCCCTGTCGTCATTTGTGTCCCCGGTGTCCCAGTTTGTAATTTCTCTTTGAGTGTCCCGGTCGTCATCTATATTCCCTGTGTCCTGGTGTTCCGGTCGTCATTTGTGTCCCGGTGTCCCGGTCTGTAATTTCTATTCGAACAATCCCAGTGTCCCGGTCGTCATTTATATTCCCTGTGTCCCGGTCGTGATTTATGTCCGGGTGTCCCAGTCTGTAATTTCTCTTTGAGGTTCCCGGTCGTCATTTATATTCCCTCTGTCTCGGTCGTCATTTGTGTCCCGGTCTGTAATTTCTCTTTGAGTGTTTTTTCTTTTTAGTTTTTTTAGTTTTTTACCTTTTTTCTTTTTTCAGTTTTCTTTTTCTTCTTTATTTTTCAGCGTCACTATGAAGTACATATCGCCGAACTTTTGTTTTTTTTAACTTAAATCTGGTAGGCATTGATGACCTTATCCAAGTCAAAATCCCAAACCCAATCATCATCGCTATCATTTTCAGTTTTGATACGTTTTGACTCTCGCTGTCCAGGTGGATTTTCATCTAACTGCGCGGTTTTGCGTTCTTTAGCCGCAAGCCTGTTTTCTTGCTGTTCTTGTGATTCCTCGGCACGCTTTCTTTTCTTACTTTCTCTATCAGCAGCAAGTTTTTTGGCATAGACTCTTTGAGCAGCTTCCTCGGCTGTTGCCATTGTAGGTTCTTCAGTCATTTTACAATTAAACATTTTTCCGTGAACGAATTTCTTAAATACCTTTAATGACGTCATCGTCATAACAAACATGGCGACAACTAACTTCATGACGTCAGTCGACACACAAACATGACGTCACTCAACAGACACACACACACACACAGCCAACTTATTTATATATCTATCTATCTATATAAAAATAAGTTGTCTGTCTGTGGATGGATGGATGGATGTGTCAGGTGACGTCACCTGAAAAAACTGGATTAGGTGACGTCAAAACTGAAAAAACTAAAAAAAGGCAAAAACTACAAAAAAAACTAAAAACTAATAAAAAAAATAAAAAAGCTAAAAAACTAAAAAAACTATAAAGGTAAAAACCAATAAAAAACTAAAAAAAAACTGAAAAAACTAAAAAAAGGCAAAAACTACAAAAAAAAACTAAAAACTAATAAAAAAAGTAAAAAAGCTAAAAAACTAAAAAAACTAAAAAAACTAAAAAAAGGTAAAAAACTAAAAAAAATAAAAAATAAAAAAAAACTAAAAAAAAAGGAAAAAACTGAAAAATAAGCTAAAATAAAGGTAAAAACCAATAAAAAACTAAAAAAAAAAGGAAAAAACTAATAAATGACGACACTCAAAGAGAAAGCGACCAGGACAAAAGGAATGTTCGATTAGCAATCAACAAAGCACCGGGACACAGGGAGTATAAATGACGACCAGGACATAAGTAAAAAAAAAAAACTATCTATATATATAAAAATAAGTTGTCTGTGGATCTGTGGATCGTGGATCAGGTGACGTCACCTGAAAAAACTGGATCAGGTGACGTCAAAACTGAAAAAACTAAAAAAAGGCAAAAACTACAAAAAAAACTAAAAACTAATAAAAAAAATAAAAAAGCTAAAAAACTAAAAAAACTAAAAAAAGGCAAAAACTACAAAAAAAACTAAAAACTAATAAAAAAGCTAAAAAACTAAAAAAACTAAAAAAAAGGCAAAAACTACAAAAAAACTAAAAACTAATAAAAAAAATAAAAAAGCTAAAAAACTAAAAAAACTAAAAAAACTAAAAAAAGGTAAAAAACTAAAAAAACTAAAAACTAAAAAAAAACTAAAAAAGGTAAAAACTAAAAGAACTAAAAAAGAAAAAAATAAATGACGACACTCAAAGAGAAAGCGACCAGGACAAAAGGAATGTTCGATTAGCAATCAACAAAGCACCGGGACACAGGGAGTATAAATGACGACCAGGACACAAGTAAAAAAAAAAATTAACAAAACTAAAAAGAAGGTAAAAACTACAAAAAAACTAAAAAGAAAAAAAAACTAAAAACTAATAAAAAAACTAAAAAATCTAAAAATCTAAATAAACTAAAAAAGAAAAAAAAAAGGAAAAAAATAAAGGAGAAAAACAAAACTAAAAAACGAATGTATATACAGACCGGTACACCGGGATACAAATGACGACCGGGACACAGGGAATATAAATAACGACCGGGACACAGGGACACAACTACAACGGGGACACCGGGGGAAACAGGGGGATATAAATGACGACCGGGACAAAAAAACTAAAAAGAAATAAAAACTAAAAACTAATAAAAAAAAACTAAAAAATCTAAAAATCTAAATAAGCTAAAAAAGAAAAAAAAAGGAAAAAAATAAAGGAGAAAAACAAAACTAAAAAACGAATGTATATACAGACCGGGACACCGGGATACAAATGATGACCGGGACCCGGGACACAGGGAATATAAATGACGACCGGGACACAGGGACACAACTACAACGGGGACACCGGGGGAAACAGGGGGATGTAAATGACGACCGGGACACCGGGACAGGGAATGGTCGATTAGCAATCACCATCAACAAAGCTCAAGGGCAATCATTAGAATCATGAGGTATAGATCTGAATACAGATTGTTTTCCCATGGACCATTATATGTTGCATGTTCAAGAGTCGGTAAACCTGACAATCTATTTATATGCAAAGACAATGGGACAGCAAAGAATGTTGTATATTCGCAAGTTTTACGTAGTTAAAACCATATATATATATATATATATATCTATATTCACAGGTGGGACATAGGGACACAACTACAATGGCGCGTAACTATTATGGCGCGTAACGACTTACGCGCGCGGGGGGGCTTGGGGGGGGGCGCGAAGCGCCCCCACCAACTAGGTGTTGGGGTGCCGCGAAGCGCCACCCCAACAGCTAGTATATATATATATATATATATATATATATATATATATATATATATATATATATATATATATATATATATATATATATATATATATATATATATATATATATATATATATATATATATATATATTTATATATACGCATGCAATATGATTGTATAAATTTTTTCTTCAAAACACCTCCATTTTCATTTGTTTATTTATTTACTTTTTATTTATTTGCACTATTGGGTTTCCTGGCCTGAATTCTTTTGCAGCCTTAATTCTGTAAAAGATTCATGTGAGTGACGTCACATTTACATACATTTTAAGACCGGAAATTACATCACTTTTCTCCAGGAGTTGGCATATATGACTCTTTCAAAATTACACAAGATGAGGAATTACTCTGAACAGAGTAGTGAACTGAGTAGAGTAGAAGACAAAACGCAATTACAATAGAATGAAGGGGCATGTTAGTGCAGCGTTTATGAGTCTGTGAAGGATAAACAAGAGGGAATAATTGAATTAGTGCCAGAACGACTTAATTCAATTGAAATTGCTTATTTTTCACTCTAGAATGAAGAAGTGTTATTTTAGCGTCTGCAAAGATAAAAAAGAAGGAGAAAATGAATCGATGCCTGAATTTCTCAACCACCCAGGAATGGAATAAATTTATTTAGGTTTCTCTGAAGATTAAACAGCAAACAGGAATCTAAATCATACAAGAAAAAAAATCACGTGAGTGTTGTCAAATTTATATGCATTCAAAGAGCAAAAAATAATAATTTTTCCCAATGTTGATCTTATCATTTTAGTATCTATGACGCATGCAAAAATTACAAAGATAACAAATGACTCTGAACAGCTAAAGAAAAAGGCATGGAAGAAGAAACAGCAAAAATCACGTTGAATGAAAATGTTTCGAAAATGCAAACGGAAATGTTTCAAAACGAAATATGGAGTAAAGTTACAATAAAGTGAAAAAAACATGTTAGTTTAGCATTTGTGAGTCTGCGAAGGATAAACAGGAAGGAGGAATTCATGTTCTGTATTTATGACACGTGCAATATTACACGAGAAGGCAAATGACTCTGAACAGCTAAAGCAAAAAGGAATTGAACATGAAACACTAAAAATCACACTGAATTGCTAACAAAAATTTTACTTAAAACCAAAGAATAACAACATAATTATGCAATTGCGCAAATAAGATAATTCAGAAATTATAATGGAATAAAGAATGTGTTATGTAAGCGTCTGTAAAGGATAAACATGCAGGAGGGTTTGAATTCTCACAAAAATTTCTTAACTCAACTGACATTGTCGTTTTGCTTGAAATTAAAGAATAAAACGATAATTCACCGGGTACTAGGCGAATCATCTTATTTGATATTCTAATAGTGCCGATTTTTTAAATTAATATTTTATTGCAAGTGAATAGGCACAGCTTTACTGAGCAATGATTTGAAGATTATGATTTTGTTGTTACAAGGCTCTAGTTAGCTTTTAACAATTAAACTGCTTATACATTTAAAAACTTCTGTTAAATTAACTTTAGTTAACTCCTGATTCAATATAGAACCAGCTGCTAACCTTATTTCCTACCTTGACCGCAGCAGTATTATTCTCGTACATAGCACAAATCACTTTAATGTATTTGTCTGGTATACCATATAAGGATAACAGCTTTGCTAAAGCTCCTCTATCAACAGAACCGAACGCTTGCTCATAATTTATAAAACTGACCAAAGATGTCTGACAATGAGGACACTTCTCAATCATTAACCTAAGATTGAAAATTTGGTCGATACATCCTCCACCTTTCCTAAAGCCGCACTGTTCTTCTCTTAAAACTTTGTCTACAGCCTCTCTCAGTCTAAAAAGTATCATATTTCTAAATAATTTGCTACCTACAGAAACTAGACTAATGCCTCGATAATTACAGCACTCACTTTTGTCATCTTTCTTATACAGTTATTTATTTAAGGTTTTCCTAAAATCATTAGGTACTTCCCCTTTTCAAAAATCATATTCATAATCTTCAGTAGCTTATTTCTAACCTCAGAGCTACCGTATTTAAGAAACTCATTTATCACACTATCAGCACCTGGAGCCTTATTATTTTTTAGTCCTTTTAGTACTGCCGCTAATTCTTCCTCACAAAACAAATCTTCCTTCACATCCAAGGTATCACAAACTTTTTGATTTTCATCTATATCATTTCCTACAACTGCATCTCGGTTTAGTACATTCTTAAAATGTTCCGCCCATCTCTCTTTAACTCTTTCCTTATCACTAATTGTAGCCCCATTCCTATCTTTAACTGGGACTAGTCTGGATTGACGTCTCCCTCTCAATTTATTAACATGCCGGTATAATATTTTACTATTATGCCGTCTAGCTGCATCTTCCAGATCCTCGGCAATTTTATCCACAGCCTCCACTTCACACCTCCTTAGTTCATATTTTAACGCTTTTTCCACTTTCTTAACGTTCCTTTTGTTTCCATATGATCTATCACTCGGATAATTCTCGTACAAACCCCTTCTGCTCTTTATTAAACACAAAGCTTGTTCACTAATATTCCTAGCTGCAGTCTTAACTTTCTTCCCTAAGACATCATCAGCAACTTCACAAACTGTTTTTCTATAGCTATTCTATCCATCTTCCACATTGTCAAATTTTGAACTCTCAAGTTTAGTATTCAACAGTTCATGGAAAGTTTCTCTCAAATTTTCATTCGTGGAGTCTACTAACATCATGACTTCCCGTGAGGTAGTTACCCTTCCGAAACT
Organism: Artemia franciscana; assembly: GCF_032884065.1. Taxonomy (NCBI): domain Eukaryota; kingdom Metazoa; phylum Arthropoda; class Branchiopoda; order Anostraca; family Artemiidae; genus Artemia; species Artemia franciscana. The sequence goes on along the minus strand of NC_088867.1, from coordinate 31,574,883 downwards.
TCAGCTTCAAATCATCCTTAGACACTACTAGATGGTGATCTTTACTTTTAACATCAATAACAGCACTGTTAAATACCTTAGTAGCTTGTATTGATCCTGCTAGTTTCCCGTTTATATTAGCATAATCAATAGAGTTTGCTGTCTTCACCGTATTGGTTATAACTTGGTTGTTATACCTACAAAACTGCAAAAGCCAGTAGCCATTACTGTTTTCTTTTCCTACACCAAATTTACCTAGGCTAGGATACCATCTATCCCTATTTCTACCAGCCAGGGCGTTAAAATACCCTTGTAGAAACACCATATTTCTACCTGGTACCCTGTCTTTTTGCTCCTGTAACTGTAAGCAAAATTCATCTGAATCACTAGTATCTCCCTCAGTTGGTTCAACAGGGGCATATACTACTATAACTGATACCCTGAACTTTTTAGTCAAAAAATGAGCAATTAGTATTCTATTATTAATAGCTTCCCAGCCTAAATAAGACTTAACAGCTTCCTTATTCGCCATGAGCCCTACTCACTGCCTATGTATCCCATCCTTCCTACCTGAGCAAACAAAGTCTAAGTCACATAATTATATGCTTCCTACCCCTAGGATATGAGTTTCTGAACCTCCTAATAAATCCAGTTCAAATCTTCTGAATTCGCTAGTCAAAATAGTCATTTTTTTAACGTCGTAACATTCCAAGTTCCAATTTTCATGTTCTTTAAATCATTGAAATTATTTTGGCCTCAGAAAAAGCAATGATCCCGGATACTAGTGTAGGACGGGAACAAATATATCTTCTAAAATCTACACAGAAGCGCTGAAGCCGGCTTAGAACCGGACAGCAAGAAGTCCCTGGGTCCTCCAGTTTGGTTGGAGGCTTTGTGACATCCTGAGCCCATCTTGGTCACTACATGGTTTTCAGCACTTGGTGATGCTCTTCTATCAACAAGAGTCGAAATTCTGCACAGACAGTCCCAAGCCTATAACCTAAGACTCATTATATATTCATGCCTACAAATATTATGCTACTAGATAAATTAGCTAGGAAGAGGTTTTTCAGCCCAAAAACGCCCATCAAAACAGATCAAGCCCAGAAACAATACCCAATAATCAGAATCCCGTGCGAATGCTGTGTTGTTTACTAGGCTATAATTTCCACGAGAGGCGCCACTCCTCAAGTGGGAAAAGTTGACCGCGAGTGTTGCAAAGTTGACCAGTGTTGCAGGTACCCCGAAAGGATCGAGGGAGCCCTTTGCAGAGGCCGTTGTACATAGATCTGGATCTTACACCCTGCCGCAGTTGTCCTCCTATAGAGGATCCTCCCACGATGGTGTTCTGCATCATCATGCAATTTAACACATTACTGGGACACGCCAGTTGGCCCTGTTGAGTGCACATTTGAGGGGCCTTCTTCGTCCTTCACCTATATTTTTGAGACTAACTTGTTTTAACAAGAACTACAGAAAAAGTATATAGAGACCTACAAAAAAACATACGGAACTACGAAAAGTAGATAGGGATAGGGAAAAACTATATAGGAGCTAGAAAACAACTAGATAGGGACTATTTACAAGGTGACTAAAAAATGAGGTCTTAAAATTTATAGAACGCACTTCTTAGGTATATTTTCCAATCTTGTGAAATTACGCGTTAGTATTCTTTGCATTTTTTTTTATGTAAGAAAACATGAGAATCTTTAGTCTTTTTTGTTTTATTTATCTAGAGCAGGATGGTAGAACAAAATTGAAGCCCCCCCCTCCACCTTCACACAATTCTAGAGATGAAGGTGTCATTGCATGGCTTCAAATAAAGTAGGAAATTCTTCATGATCCGCGGAACGACTGATCACCTCCGTGATAAGTTCTTTGCGTCCAGCAATAAGATTTACTCCCTATAGACTAATGTCCAAGCAGCCCCAAAGAGGAAACTTGGGATATAACTTCTGTAATGTTGAATATCCTCTCAAAATACCTTTCTAAACCCCTCACACGATCTCCAAAGATCCTTTTAAGCCAGACATCTTAACTGTGAAGGCTCGCTCTGTCTTGTTGAAGCCGGAAATGCGTCTTAATTGGCCATTAACAGTCCAATCCTATCTGTAACTTCACAAAAGTTGCAAATATTTTGAGGTTTTGCACTTGGATGTTTAGTTAATAAGTAAATTATATATAGAAAAAATATGCACAGTGCCCACTTGTATGGGTCACCCTTAATGTTCCGACTAGGTTACGATTTTTTTTTTTTCTTATTTGGAATAAGAGGCTTTTTTAAGTCCTAAGACCTTAGCATAAGGTGTAAGTGATTGAGGAGGGGATAGCTCCCCTCATAAACGGAATAAAATTTGTTTGTTTTAAGTTTTAGTGTTGCTCCTTACTTGTTGTGTTGTTGTTTTTTTTTTTATCTAATCAACAACTGGATTATATTATCAATTGCAGCTTATCAAATAGTAAAACTTTCTTTTTCTTGAAAAACTTTTTTTTATTGTCGTTTTTTTGGTTGTAAATGATAAGGTTTTTGTACTGATAGTACTTATATTAAGCTATTAAATTAAATTAATAATTATTTAATTGTAAACTAGTAGTAGAAACGTTATCATAGTGTAAGTAATTGTCTTAAAAGTTGTCATATAGGAGTTTTAGACTTATCTTTGAGAATATATCCCTTAAATTTTTAGTAAACAGCCCCAGAAATCTTTCCGATGACGTTAAAATTTTAGCAGTTTCTTTATTATTATGTGTCCAATCAAACAGTTCGTGGTAACGAACTGTAGTAAGGAGCGACCCGGCTTAATAGTAAATGAAACTCTAAATAACGGAATTTTGATGGTAAAATATACATAAAAAGAATCGGATTTTCATGCTGATTTTAAATATATAAGTTTCATCAAATTTGGTCTTTGTCATCAAAAGTTACGAGCCTGAGAAAATTTGTCTTATTTTAGAAAATAGGGGAAAACACCCCCTAAAAGTCACAGAATCATAACGAAAATCACACCATCGCATTCAGCATATTAGAGAACCCTATAGCAAAATTTTCAAGCTCCTATCTACAAAAAGGTGGAACTTCGTATTTTTTGCCACAAGACAAATCACGGGTGCGTGTTTATTTTATTTTTTTTTCCCCAGGGGTCATCGTATCGACCAAGTGGTCCTAAAATGTTGCAAGAGGGCTCATTCTAACGGAAATGAAAAGTTCTAGATCCCTTTGCAAGTGACCAAAAAAATTGGAGGGCACCTAGGCCCCCTCCCACGCTTATTTTTTCTCCAAAGTCAACAGATCAAAATTTTGAGATAGCCATTTTGTTCCGCATAGTCAAAAATCATAATAAATATGTCTTTGGGAATGACGTACTCCCCCACAGTCCCTGGGGGAGGGGCTGCAAGTTACAAACTTCGACCAGTGTTTACATATAATAATGGTTATTGGAAAGTGTACAGTCGTTTTCAGGGGATTTTTTTTTTGGTTTTGGGGGTGGGGTTGAGGGGAGGGGGCTATGTGGGAGGAGCTTTCCTTGGAGAAATATGACATGGGGGAAGAAAAATTCAATGAAAAGGGCGCAGGATTCTCTAAAATTACTATAAAAAAAAACAATGAAAAAATAAACATGGAAAAGTTTTTTCAATTGAAAGTAAGGAGTAGCATTGAAACTTAAAACGAACAGAGATAATTAAGCATATGAGGGGTTCTAAAAATACTTTAGCATAAAGAGCGAGGTATTTTGGAGGAGATAAATACCTCGCTCTTTATGCTATAGTATTTTTAGTAATTTCAACTATTTATTCTACGGCCTTTCTGATTCAGGGGTCATTCTTAAAGAATCGGCACAAAACTTACGATTTAGTGTAAAGAGCGAGGTATTAACGAGGGTACAAACCCCCTCATATACATAATAATAATTTAAGAATATAAAAGTTTGTTACGTAAGTTAATTCTTAAGTTACGTATAGTCTTTACTAATAAAAAAATTCGTTAAAATTTAAAATTTATAGTTGCCTTTTTGTGTAACCGAAAACTTTAATGGCAACTAGGCCTTCTTCCCCACCCCTTATTTCTCAAAATCGTCTGATCAGAACTAAGAGAAAGCCATTTAGCCAAAAAAGGAATTAAAATGTAAATTTCATTTTAATAATTTATGTGTGGAGAGCCAAAATCAAACATGCATTAATTCAAAAACGTTCAGAAATTACATAAGAAAAACTAGTTTTTCTAACTGAAAGTAAGGAGCGAACATTAAAACTTAAAACGAACAGAAATTACTCCGTATATGAAATGGGTTGTCCCCTCTGCAATCCCTCGCTCTTTATGCTAAAGCTTTTAATTGTTTTAAAAAGCAGAATTGTGGTAAAGAGTCAAACTTTAGCGTAAAGAGCGAAGGATTGCGGAGGGGACAACCCATTTCATATACGGAGTAATTTCTGTTCGTTTTAAGTTTTAATGTCGCTCCTTACTTTCAGTTAGAAAACTAGTTTTTCTTATGTAATTTTATTTCAGAACAGCAAATCTACAGCCAATTCTTCGAACTTTGTTTTATGTTCTTTAAATTTACACCATGCTTTTTGACCGAAACTAATATAGAAAGGAATCTTAAGTCCGTACAAAATATAATTCAAAACATTCGAGGATGTATTAGACAGAATTAGGCTTGATGAGCCTGACCTTAACAAGGCAGCAACGAAAATTCAAGTAGCGTTCCTTGGCCGTAACGCTCCTAATCCAGTTCAAGTATCAAGTGATTTGTATTTAGTGATGTGATTAAGTTTATTTTTCTTCTTACAGGTAAATCGGAAATGATTTTAGAAGACAGTGTAGTATCGAAAATATTTCTAAAATTCTACAGAAGACACGGTGCTAATTCATTATCTTAAGCATCGATTTGTTTTTAAAATCAGTGTTTGTTATGTGTGTCAAAAGAAAAAAAAATAGAAGTTTTCATAGTAGTTTTATGAATTATTTAGTTTCAATACAAAATCTAGAGATAACATATATTGGATTTGGTGGTTTTTCTGAACATTTCTTAAGTATTTTCTGGCAATTTGCATTATTCCTTAGAGATGTTTCCTGAAACAATTAAACATGCTTCGAAACTTCTTTGTAACTATTTATCAGGACACTCCGTTGGAGACAAATTTGCGTTGAGACCTCCTCTTTTTTACTAACAACTTATGGTCACAGATGCCATTTGAACTCACAATAGCGTAATCCACAAACCGACCACAAAAATATTGCTTCACAGCAGGAATTTCAATTAACTCAAAATAAAAAGTGCCTTCCATATATAAAACTCGACTATGCAATGTTCACGTAAAGGGTCTCAATGATTGCTAGCCTTTTGCACCTTTTCAGCCAAATTGCATGCAAAATTTATTGACATTTCGGTTTTGAGACTCTTTCTCAGGAGCTTTGATCATGGGGTTGGTTTTGGAATTTTTCTTCTAACCATCATCCTTGTTCAACCAGAGGGGTGGTTGTATCTTTAGATGATCGACTGCCAAGAGCATATTCTAAAGTTCGCATTGTCACTCAAACGAGTTTATGTATTTAATTTTGGAATGTATATAACATCAAATCACTGCAGTCTATTACAGACGAACGAATTAAAGAGCTAGAAAAACATTCATTAGAGCCACAGCATCCAATTAGACAGTAAACGACCAGCCGGTGGAGATTGAAATGAAATTTTAAAGGCGTTGGGGGAAGGGTGCATGCCATTGGTGGCACAAAATGCACGTCTTAGCCCCACAGTGTCTGGGGCAAGTGTTGCAACTTATATAAGTTGTCCATTGCTTACATACAAGATAGATTATTGGGAAAATGGGCAAATTTGATCCTGGATCTCCAAAAAAAACTAAGAATCTTAAGATAAAAAAAAAAAAAAAAATTAAGGGGCATTTCAAACAAAATCAAAGCACAGTATAGTATAGTACTTTGCAGAAAAGTTTTCAAAAGGACAAAACAGTAATATCTAAGGGACAGCTAAGAGTATTAAGCTTGAATTTTAAAGGCATGCTGATAGGAATGATGAAAAACAAACTAATATTTACCCCTCCCCCCCTGTTCTCGCCCTTTTAGATGTTATTCTTAACACTGATATCCATTTAAAAAGATCTCAAAAAGCCATTTTATTCGGAATATTCACAACGATTATTAGCTATGCCTCTGGGAGTACCATACCTCCACATTACCCGAGGCAAGGAACTTAAATCATGCAATTTGTCCATTTTTTTTAAAGTAGGACTTATCATTAGAAAAGAGGGGAATGTTTGATCCTGGATTTGTCCGAAAAGCCTAAGGGTATTGAAGTAAAATTTCGGGAAATTTTCAGGATATCTAGATCTAAATCGAAGAAACCACAGCCACACAAGTTATCAAAAAGTGTGTGTGCAATATCTTAGGAATGGGTAAGAGAAACTTTCAGGGCCACTGCTGCTACTGCTACTATTGCGGTGGAAAATGATACAGGTTGCGACTGCAGTTGTGACTTCTTCCAACTGCGACAGCTTGCAACTGCTACTGCTTGCAACTACTATCACATCTATTTCTGACTACTTTCAGGGAATTTTGATGGGCTTGTTGAACTTTGAATCTTCAGTGTTGAAAAAAACATTTCTTTGATGTTTTGATTCTTTGGTAAAACTTTGATATTAAAAATAAAAGCCTTGGTGTTGAAATGGGAAACGTTGAAAAACTTAAAACTTAAGACGACAAGATATTAATAAAAAAATCCAAAATAGAGGTTTTTCACAGAATAGTTATTAACATATAAAAAAAAATTATATGATAATCCAAACTCAAAACAACCAAAAATTACTATTAGAGAATAAATGAAACCCAAAGCGAACAGAAATTCAGCGAAGAAACATAAAATTGGTACTATTATAAGTGAATAAAATAAATCTTAAAACGAGTAAAACTTAAATTGAAGATTAAAACCAAACTTAAAACGAACAAAATTCACTACGAACAAGAGATCGGCTACTGCCCCCTTCCCCCCCTATATGTAAAAGTCTAAGGCCTACAGTGTCATTTGCGCTTTACTGAAAACGAATTATATAACATATATTTTCTTTTGTACTTGCAACATTGAAAATAAAATTAAGATTACAGTGAATAAAATATTGAATTGCTGATCTTTCAGCAATTAATATAAATATACAGTTTTCATCTTTCAGTATATATCGAATACACAGTTTTATCTATAAGTCCTTTCCAAGGACTGTTTTGGATACACAAAATTTTCTATCTCACATAGCGTTCTATACCTGCCAAACCAAATTTGACAGCAAAAGTGGAGGCAAGACAAAAAAGTACATTGGTTTAAGTGGTAAGTATTTCCAGAAAAATTGTGACATCCAATTTTAGTACTAATTTCAAAGGATACTTCTTTCGTTTTGCATCGAGGATTTCTGATTCTAGACAAATCACAAAGGAGATCTCTACTTTTCAACTGGATTCAGAAATCCAACTTAAAACAATGAAAAATATAGAGCTTGGGATCCCAAGGTCTTTGCTTGAGAATGCAGCGCTAATCAGATACATAGGCAAAAAAAGAACGCGAAAAAAATTCGTTTATATTCATTTTTGTTATGTTTTTATGACTCGGGCAAATATTTCAGGGGGATAGTTCCCCTACCCCCTCTCCCATGGATACGGCCTTGGTTGGCCCTTTCCCTTTAAACATCAAGGTCTTGACATTCACCTTATTATTCCAAATATTTTTTTTATATTTTAACTTTATTTTTGAGTCTACAACACCCAACACCCCAAAATAGAATCATACGTACGTTATAACATATTTTCTGAGCACTGGTGTATACAGTGAGTACTGCTCACAGGTCAAAAGTATCAAGTTTGTTAGAGTTAGTTTCTAAGCCTAACAAGATCGAAACAGTAAATTTTTTGTCTCTCAGATCGAAAACGGATGGATTCCGTTGTTCAAAATTATCCTATTTCAGTATCAAGTCACTTGATTTACTTTTACCTTTTTTATTGTTCAAACATAACTTTGTTCAAAATAAGGACTGGTATCCGAAAAATAACCATAAATGTCTTGGTTATCGAATACTGAATAATTTTTAAGATGAAAGTTTGACTAAGTCCATACTGCAATGTGATTAAGCCTGTTTACCATATTGACATGACTAAACAAACATCAAAACATCCTGAATTGTCTTTTGTCAAGTTATTAGTTTTTGTGTATTTTCAAGCCCTAATCAGATACTCACCGATCTAAGCCCAAATACGAATGTGACACCTATAGAAGACAAGTAACCACAGGGGAAGCTGAAAAGAAATACAAAGTGAGAGAGTTAAACGTTGCGTGAAATACTTCAGGAGTTTAAAATGGAAGGACTTTCAAAGTTAGGTCCATTTTAAGGATCACTACTGCGGGTACAAGTGTCAATGAGATTAATGACGGCAGCCTAGATTGTCTTCAGGTCATGTTAGTTGTCGGTGTCACTCAAGCGTGTATTCTACCGTTGCTAATTCAGTAACGAACACATAATATTTTATTTTGACAGTTTTACTGATTTTCAAATGGTGTTTCATTCATTCTTACAAGGAGGCAACAAAAGAAGTAAAACTATAATCAAGTCTATGGCAAAAGCCGCACACTGAAGGGATAATTTATCACAAGGACAAGATAATAAGTATTGATTGATTGGATAATTAAATGATTGCTATGATTTGCAAATCTGAACTTGTCCATTACTAAAGACGTTGATAGTAAAAGTTTATTTGAGGTTTAAAGCTTTTGTTGTTACAGACGGAAGACCCATGATTAAGCATGATACAACATATGGAAAAATACAAATATAAAATAAGCACAAGGTAAAACGTGCGGCAAAATCTCCTATTTAGTTATATTTTGTTTCCAAGTTTTTTCAATAGTTTTTTCCAGTCTTCTGGACCAAGAATATCCTCATCACTATCAAAATAGTCATCATCAAATGGCTCGTCCCCCAACAATTCTTCTATTTCTTCGTCTGAATAGTCATCATCCGGGTCTGAGCTGTCGTCAATTTCATTTTCTTTGCTCTTATCACAACTCCTAGAAGTGCAGACCCAACTGCCACACGCACAGACACTAAAAATAATATTTACTGTAAGTAGCTGATATTGGAACTAAAGTTTCTACCTTCTTTAAATTTTTCTTATTAAATCTTACCACCTTATTCCAGGATCACCCAATTTTTGTTTATCCAAGCCTATTCACTAAAAGTAGGACTTTTGAAATTGCTAAAAAGTCCAACAAATATATACTTCATCAACAAGACTTGGTCTTGAAGTTTCATAAACTTTTTTTTTTTTTAATGATACCCTAGAAAGTGTGGAAATACCATGTTTTTGACACATATTTTTTTCACTGTGTTTTGATAATTAAAACAAGGAAATGAAAATACCAGTTGACAATTATCTTGGAAAATATTTAGCATACTTTTCTCAATCTTTTGAAACATCCAAGTTACCTCATCAGTGTCATGTCGCCGGCTTCAAGTCTCCTATTCTTATTTCTAAGACTTATCCTCTAATAATTGTCAAACATTTCTCAATTACTAAAAAAAAACCTAGGTCATTTCAATTTTTATATTTTCGCTGCATCCAGCATTATTACCATTCATATTACTTAGGGAATTGAAAACATCTACTCAGTCAATTTTGTAGAACATTAAATTATCTCTTCGACCTTTTTGTACCTTTCCGAAATGGATTGGTTTCCATCAAATCAGTCTTCAAAACTTCTTCCTTATATCGAATTCTCAAAATAGCAAAAAAAAATTCATTATTTCGCTAGCATTATCATTTTCTAAAATGGTCTTTACTGTGTTCCTTAGGACAGAGCTCATCAAGACAACTCATACAAACAGCAAAAAGGTACAACCTAGCTTAACTACTAATTTCATAACAGACTAACTACTAACCTTACTTCCAATTCTAACTGCAGTAGAATTATTTTCCTACGTAGCACTAGTGACTTTAACTACAAGAATAAGTTCTTAACTGGGGTTTACTATCAGCTTAAGCAAATGCTTGCGTATAATATACAACAGGCATTGTTTAACAGGTGTGATGATTCATATACTCCTCGGTAACCCATCTAAATGTGAAAATTTTATCAATGCTTTGACCCCCCCCCCCCTCATTTCTTAAACCGCACCTCTGCTAATGGCGGTTAAGCCGGCTTCAAACCCGACAGAACGAGGTCTCCGGGACCATCAGTTTAATAGTCTTATTGAAAATTTGGGTTCATCATCGGCACAACATGGATCTCAGTATTTGGAAATGCCAACCCTACTACAGGAGTTGATATCCTGCATAAATCATTGTTAAAGAAAATATATTTTTTTTGAAATTGTAACCACAAATTTTAATATCGCCATGCATGATCATGTGTCACACACTAGAGTCAACACTTGTGTTCTGATGAATTTCTTTGGGAGGTTGAATCTTTCTCCTTATGTTCAGCTCAAGATGACTTTTAAATTTCATGAAAATACTTTGACAAATTTCTATGTTTCTTACTTGTCTTATATGTGATTAACCAAAAAAACCTTTTCCACAAAAGAAGTCTTTCAATGTAAAGAAAAGAGTTACATTAAACTAAAAGATGTGAAAAAAAAAACAATCCAATAATATTTTATCAGGGGTAAAACTAGTATATATCACCATAAATAAACAAAAGAAACACACAACGAACGGAAATTACAATAAATAACCGACTCAAACTAAAAACGAGCAGAAACTAACCACAGTAGGGTTGACACCCCGCTTGCTCTTTAGAAACCAATATATAATTGACCAATATACGAATGTGAACTGACAGTTCAATATATATATATATACTGATATTTGTTCCTGAAAATTGTAATAATTTTGGATTTATTAAACTTAAAAAAAGATAAAACATTTAGAATATATTTTGTTTTCGGTAAAGTGCAAATTACGTTCTGGCCTTCAGAGGTCAAGTGTGACGTTGGCTCCTCTTAGTTTTTGAGTTTGACTCGGTTATTTATTGTAATTGAAAAAAAAAACTAGCAATTATATTTATACTTCACCACGTAAACTGTTCATATAGGGATTACCCACTTTCTGAACTGAGCTCAGGTATGTATGTCAAAGCACCTGTTGTTCTGCACGTGTAGCATTGAGCTCAAATTCCCGCCATCATTCTCTGACAATTATTCCTGAGACAGTGCACACACCATTTTAATATGTTGGGTTACATGGTAATTTTTGATTTAATCTAAAATCCCCTCAAAGTATCAACTAAATACCATTTGCCAATCAATCTTCAAATATTGCACACAAGCATAATTGACAGCTGGGAAGCACATAGTCGTGGTTTAATTAAGTTCAAAATCCCCCCAACTCTGGAAGTTTCAACTTAATACCCTTGCCTATTCCAGAGATATAGCACACATGTCATTTTGACAATCAGAACGCATATGATTTCTTTTGATTCCGTCCAAACATCGTACCACATTTCATGAAACTTTCACCGTACTAATCTGAGCCGTTCCTATGATATTATAGTAACGTCCACGAACAACTGGTATGCACATAGTGTCTTTAGGTTCAGAATCCCCCTACCATTCTGTGAATGCTTCAACTTGATACCCTTTTCTAACTTTTCCTGAAATGTGAAAATATGTCATTACGACAACCTGGATACATGTAGTATCTTTTTATTTTATTTAATATCTCTCTTAGTATTCTGTGAAAGTTTCAACTTGACATACATAGCTGTTCCTAAGATCAATAGTCAAATTAGTCGCATTAGATGACACAAATATTCACAGCCACAGTCACGAGTGGTAGTAGCTGCCGTCACAAGTAGTCGCAGCCGCAGTCCCAGTCTAAAGCAGAGCTGGTCGAAGTCACAAGTAGTGAAACTTGCAAGTAGTCCCAAATAATTTTAGTCGAAGTCAGAAATAGTCAAAATCTCAAGTAGTCGCAGTTGCAGTCACAGCGGTAGCAATAGTAGTAGTCCTGAAGGTGTAAAGTTCATATCCATTAGCCGCTTTTAATATATTGAAGACATAACCTAAAATGGGCACCTGGAGAAATCTATGGAAGGTAAACAGGAAGAGTGTGCGAAAGCATAGAATATACCCCCTCCCCTCATTGAACTTCCTGTCCGAAGGGCAATGAAACGAAGATCAGCACCGCATGTTTAGACTTTAGAGTCTAGTGCCGCATCTTTTACCGTCTTTTTTTTTTACCTTAAATAGTGTCTTCTGGTTTAATTTAACATCTTCATCGACATTCCCTGATATTTCAGCTTAACATCCTTAGCCTTTTCGGACACACTCAGGATCAAACTTTCCCTTCTCTCCCAACGATAAATCTTGCATGGAGCTCTGAGGGGTACGGCATCCCCAGAGGCATTGTTATTAGACCTTTTGGCTATTTTGAACGAAAGTGGCTAATTCATAATTTGGATCAGTGATTAGGAGGAACAAAAAGGACAAAGGAGGCCCTTTGCCCTCCAACCACGGTTCAGTGTGCCCTGAAAGTTTCAACTCAATTCCTTCAGCCGATAGTGAGAATTTGCTAATGCGTCCTTTTGACAATCAGCATGTACATAGTCTGTTTTTATTTTTTTTTATTTTCAGCATCTCCCTCTACATTCCGAAATTAGTCAAAACTATACCTAGTCGCAGCTGCAAGCTGTCACAGTTGCAGGTGAAAATTGTCGCAGTCGGAAGTAGTCAAAGTTGCAGTCACAACCAGTCGCATTTGCAACCGCAGTAGCAGTAGCAGTAGTGGCCCTGAATTTTTCAAGTTAACACCCTTAATCATTCCAAAGATATTGCAGATAACCCTATTGCTATCCTGGGTGCATGATGTAACAACTGATTTAGATTAGCAGCCCCTTAACATTCCCAGAAGTTTCAACTTAACACCTTTACCCACTCCCAAACTAAACATTCCTCTTTTCACAATGAAAAGTCATTTATATAAACTATGGGCAAAATAAATTATTTACAATACTTAGCCCAGAGGCTGTAGGGGGGGGGAATCTTAATACCTCCACTGGCATAGTTATTAGACATTTCGACTATTTTGATTCAATGTATTTTTTTTAAGTTTGATTAGTGTTGGGGAGGAGGATTTAAATAAAGTGGATGGGGGAGAGGCTTGCTGCCCTTGGAGCAGTTTTCGAGCATCCTCCTAAATATGCCCTAAAAGTTTCAGCTTAATACCCTCAGCCGCCTCTGAGAAAATGCTGATATGCTCCTTTGACAACCAGTATGGAAATAGTGTGTTTTGTTTTTGTCCAATATCCTTTTCAGAATTTCTGAAAGCTGTCAACATGTTTTTGTTGATTTTACACATGGTGCGTTTTATTTTGCTCAGTATCATTCTCAGAAATTCCTAAAAGCAATCGAAAGTAAAAGTAGTCGCTGTCACCAGCAATTGCAGTCACTGTCACGAGTAGTCACTGTTGCAGTTACACAGCAGTTGCAGTACTGATTTCCGTGAAGTTTTCAAGTTAATACCCTTACCCGCTCTTAAGATATTGCAGATACACAGTTTTGATAGCTTGGATGCACATAATGTCTTTTGATTTAGCTCAAAATACCCCTCAACATTCCCAGAATTTCACCTCGAATCCCTTGGCCTTTTTGGACGAACCGAGGATGGAACATCCCCAGTTTCACAACGATAAATGTTGCATGTAAAAAATCGACAAATTGCATAATTTACATTCTTTGCCCTGGGGGCTATGGGGGGCACGGCATCCCTAGAGGCATAATGGTTAGACCTCTTGACTATTTTGAGTAAAATAGCCTTTCAAAATTTCTACTAAAGTTAAGGGAGACATCTAAAATGTAAGCAGGGGTCCTAGTTACCCTTTGATCTCTCTTTAACATCCAACTCGAGATACTTCAAAAGTTTCCACTTAAAACCCTTATCCGATCGTTAGATATTGTTGTTGCATTTTTTTTTACAACCATCCTGCATATAGTATTACTTTATTTTGTTCGACACCCCCCCCCCCAACATTTTCTAAAAGGTTTACCTTATTACCTATAGGCTTTTTGGAGACTCAGGATCAAATGTGCCCCGATTTTCTAATAGCCAGAGTCACAAATAATCAATGGACAGCCCATATAACACAACACTTTCCCCAGGTCCTTTGGGGAGGGGCTATGTTATCCCAGGAGGTATAGCTTTTTAATCGTTGGACTACTTTGATACAAGATGGTTGTTTCAAATTTTGATCCTACATCTTTGGGGAAGGGCAGCAAAAATATGTACGGGAGGGGGCCGTTTACCCTCCAATCACTTTTCAACATCCCCCTTAACATACCCTGAAAGAATAAATTGAATAGCCTCAGCCGTTCTTACGCAGACACACTTTTTTCATAAACTAGATGGACATAGTGCATTTTGATTTAGTTTAACATACCCCTCAAATTTCCTCTCAAAAGTTTTACCTTGATATCCTTAGCTTTTACGAACAAAAACAGAATCAAATATTACGCCTTTTCCTAACGGTATTTCTGTATATTAAGAAATAGGAAAATTGCACAATTTGAAATATTTGCACCATGGCTGTGTTGGAAGGGGCTATGGCATCCCCTAATGCAAAGTTACTAGAATGTTTGACTGTTTTGACCAGAGTTTCTTTTTCCAAGTTTTGAGCAGTGTTGAAGGGAGGAGGCACACAAAAACGGCAGGGGGGCTGGCTGTCTGTCGATCACTTTTCAACACACCCTGACAGTCTCAATTTAATGCCCTCAGCCACTCCTTAGATATTGCTGATATTCCCTTTTGACAGCCATCATGCACAGAGTGTGTTTTATTTGTGTTCAGCTTCCCTCTTAATATTTCCTCAAAGTTTCACCTTAATACTCCGAACCACTTTGGAGATCCAGCACAAAATGTGCCCCCTTTTCCTAATGAAAAACCTCATATGATAGCCATGGGGAAATTACAGTTTTTACAGCTGTTGCCCTGGGGGTTGTATTGGGTTTCGTCAACCCCAAAGGCGTAGTCATATGACCTTTGGACTATTTTGAACAAAATGGCTATTCCAAAATATTGGTCAGATACATTAGGGGGATAAGGGTGTGGGAGGGGGACTGGTTGCCTTCTGATCGCTTTTAACTCTTAAGTGAGCACTAGAAACTTCAATTTCAAATCAAATGAGCCCCTTTCGATGTTCCTATGACCACCCTTTCCATATAAAGTGGTTCTGGAGAAAAGTAATAATAAACTAACACATCATGGCTCTTTACTATAGTTATTGCTAGAGCGATGCCTTTAATTTGAAGATAGTGGCTATTTTATAATTGCGATTAATTTTAAGGCGGGGGGGGGGTCTAAAAAGAACAAGGAGGATCTTAGCCCTCCAAATACTGTTCAACATGCATTAAAAATTTCAACTTTAGGCCCTTAGCCGTTCTTAAGATATTGCTGATGCACCTTTTTGACAATTAGCATAAACAAGTTTTTTTCGATTTTGTTGCAGTCAGTTGTTGCAGTCAGAAGTAGTCACAGATGCAGTCGCAATCAGTTGCATTTGCCGCCACAGTAGTAGAAGTGGTAGTAGTAATTGTGGCCCTTGAAGTTTTAAGTTAATACTCTTACCCATTCCCAAGATATTGCAGATACGACTTTTTCGATAGCTTGGATAAAGTGTTTTTTGATCTAGCTCAACATACCTTCAATATTACCGGAAATTTCACCTCAATACCCTTAGTCTTCATAGACAGACCCAAGACCAAACATCCTCTCCCTTTCCCAATGATAATTTCTGCTTGTAAAAAATGGCTAATTTAAATTTCTTGCCCCGGGGACTATGGGGGCATGGCATCCTCAGAGGCATAGCTATTAGACTTCCTGACTATTTTGAATGAAATTGCTTTTTAAGATGTCTATTAGTCTTAAGGGGTGCAGAAGAAAAGGCCAGAGGGGGGTTTGGTTACCCTCTCTTTCTCTTTCAACATCCCATTCAGTATCTTTTTAACCCTAGAATACTAAAGGGGGGTACCGAGGAACATTACTATTAAAGGTGGGTAAATTATAGCCATTCATCTTCGACGTCGATGATCTCGGCAAATGTTTATTCAAAAGGATTGGGATGAAAATCAGACATAAAAGCATACTATTTTTTTGAATCACTGATTTTTCCTAAATCTTTAGGCTATTCTTGTCCGCACTAGGTACAATAATCGGTCTTAACTATATAATTGTTTCTGGCATGAAGTGAGTATTTTTGCGGCGGTTACTGAATGGACAGAACCGGCAGTTTGTCCTCTTGCCGTCCCTGAGACTGTTGTTTGACAAACATGATTCACCTTTAGAATGTCTCTGATCGTATCTCAGAGTCGAAGTAGAAAATCTGGTGTTTCACAACGTTGTTGCATATGTGACCTTACGAGCGTCTCATACAAAGTCATCATGGAGCCACGTCACCGAAGAGGTTTTTGTTCACGGTGCAAGTGATAAACAAGTTGATGAAAGCTACATCCGTCATGTCGTAGAGCACGCACATTGGCCCACACCTCGTGTTTTCACTTGCGCTCATGCTCAAACACGTTTGATCAAAGGAGTCGACTCTCCCTTAGCTCTATTATAGAACTCAATTGAGGCGGGCTTTTTGGAAGATTTTGATAGAGCATATCCTTCGTGACAATTTGACAGCAAACGGACTACTTTGCCCTTCTTCGGGCAGTATGGTCTATCCTGAGGCGTCACTTGTTCTGAGTCGTCACAAGGAACGCAGGTCGGATCTTCCTTGTCAGTGCCAGACAGTTCTAGGTCCTCTGCTTCAACTGAACCGTCTTTACCGCTGCTGCTGCTTTCTTGTGCATCTTCATTTTCTCAAGCCTACTCAAGAAGCTGGGGAATTTCTTTTTCAGAAAGCAGACGCCGGCTCATTACAGAAAAAATACCCTGAACAGACCCCAATAGTAATACCAAAAGTGGGTGAAATATATACTGTAATTGCTAAAGTATGACCTAACATCGGTAGAGCCTCGTCAACTGCATAAAGAAACTAAAAGCAAAGCCAGGTTCGCAATTAAGCCCCAAATATTAAGAAATCAAATTACTGAAAAAGGTGCATAAATACTACAGATAAATAAAATTTACCCACTGAACTCCTGTATTTCTGTCTCTGTCGATATTTAATGCAAGACCAATTGACCGACTAGCTCCCTTATGGGCGAAGACAAAATACAAGAAATCCCAACTCCTCTTTACAAACATCAGGTTAAGACTAAAGATAGATTAAATTTCACAGGGGTAAAGGTTACCCTCCCTTAGCATTCCGGGGTTAAATATTTCCAGTTAATACCCCTATCTGCGCCTTAGGGATTGCTGTTGTACCTTTTTGATAGCCCTATTGCATATAACGTTATGTTCTTTGACATCCCCCTCAAGATTTTCTAAGAGTTTTACTTTAATACTCTTAGCCTTCTTGGAGATTCATGACCAAACATACCTCCTTTTCCGAATAACCAACCTTATAGACAACTTGACAATCTTACAACAGTTGCTTCAGAGTCTTTGGGGGTTTATCTTGTCCCTAGAGGCATAGTTATTTGACTTTTTGACAAAATTGAACAAGATTGCAATTCCAAAATTTTGATCAGTTATCTTTGAGAGGAGGGAAGTTAAAGAAAATGGGAGGGGACTGGATTTCTCCAGTCCCCTCCCATTCAGGGAGGGGACTCCCCTCCAGTGTTAAGCATCTGACTTAACACTGCTACAAGTTTATAGTAAATGATATTTTACGGTTTTGTCTCCAAAGTGACGTGAGTTGAAAACAAGTTTTAGTAATTAACGGTAAGTGAAGTCCTAGAATGTTTCTTTCTCTGACTAAGCCATCACATGAACAAATCATGTGATGTCACGTAGAGGTATCATTAATATTTAGCTTTTAATTTTCTTAATGGCAATTCCTTAGAAGTGTTGTACTTCACAAAAGACCAACTAGTACCTTAAAAAAAGGTTGGATGTGAAGTCGGTGACTGTGCTCTTAAATCTTATACCTTCGTCTATGGAGCTTCCTCCAAATGTACCACCATCTGCCAGTTAAATCAGACAAACATTGAGACATAGAGCTTAATGTGATTATCTAGACTCCTTCAGGATCCAATTTCCAAGTAAAACCTACGGATGAGTGATTGAAAAACAGTTTTATCCTACGCTATCCGTCCATCTGGAACCCAGCCCTTAAGGTGTAATTCCTTTAAAGCTACATGTTGATCCTTCAAGCTATAGTCCAATAGATAAATTAGCAAAGAGCAATTCAAAAGTAAAAAAGAAACGGCAAATGGGGATAAATTGACCCTAACCCGAGTGTCATATCTGCGATGACGCAATATTATAACTTTCCAATATAATAACAAGTTTATTCCTGAAAAATTTTAGTTTTATCGGCATTACTTCAAGAAACGTAACTTGAGATACAATACGCTGTAACTCAAACTATCAAACAGTTCTTCGTACAAATTGTATTTTTTGCAAGAAGAAAGGTCACGAATGCGTGATAAGTTATTTATTTTTTCCCCAGGGGCGATCGTGTCGACATAGTTGTCCTATAATATCATGAGAGAGCTCATTCAAACGGAGATTAAAAGTTCCAGTGCCTTTTTTAAGCGACAGGAAAGATTGGACGGCAAACAGCCCCCCCCCCACCCCCTTTTTCCCCAAATCGTCCGATCAAGATTTTGATATTGCTATTTTGTTTATCATTATTGAAAGGCCCAATAGCTATGGTTTTGGATATAACATGACTCCCTTCAGCCCCAGGGGAAAGGTCTTTAAGTTATAAGAGTTCCCCATTGTTTACGCATAGTGTTTGATATTGGTAAGTATGTTCATATTTTTGTATGGAGGGAGGAAGAATTTTCTACAGGTGGTTTTTCTAGGGGGGAATTTTCTATGAGGAGGGATGTTTACAGGGGAGAAATTATCAGAGGATATTATACACTGGAGAAATTTGTCCGAATTCCTAAACAAATTATTTTTATGTATCTTGCTTTCTCTTTTCTGTCTCAATTTTACGTGTGGAGTTGTTAAGGGTAAAGGTCAGGACTAGTATCCCATCAAGGACTAGTGTCCCCTAACATCCCTGTCAGATCCCTACCCCTTACTCTTTTCTTCCTTACGGGTTTAAGATCATGAAGAAGGCTTAACGGCAATTCCACTAGTGGAATCCAAAAGTCATCTATGCAACTAAATTCATAGATGGTGTTGTTGTTAACAGCAGTAATAAAATGCGACATGTTTTCTTTTCCAACAACACATTTTCTAGCAGCTAAGCAGTTTTTTTCTTATGAATTTATGAAATTTGTGTCTGGTGTAGGAATTGAACATGAGACCCAAGATTTCCTATGGTAAAAGAATGACGCGTTGGTCAATTGATCCAGCAAGTCATTATTATTATTATAGTCTTAGAAATTCATTCAAGCCCAATGTTATCAGTGCAATGTTTCCGGGCGCAAGCCACCTGGTGTTAAGCATCGCTGTATCGTACCAAATTATTGTCCAATTGCTGTGCCTTGAGATAAATGTTTCCGGGAATTTCTTGGCATCATTCTAACAAATCTTTGTTTCCGGTAATTTCTTGAACGTATCTCAGTTTCCAGTTGATATGCAATTGTTTGCCAAGAATAAGATCTGGTCAAAATTCTTAACATTACTTGAATTGAGGAGATCAAATATAAAGAAATCAAACATAAAGAAATCTTGATATGGATTCTAATACATATGGGGTTCATAATCTATGTATTTTTTTTTAATGTATGATTTGTGGATGGGGACTGCTTTTTCACACAATTTTGTTTGGTACTGAGCACACTGGTTCTTTAAATAGTCAATCATTTTAGCATCATTTCGAGAACATACATACCACAGTGATTTGAGATGACTCAAAGCAGACACATTCTTTTCTTTACTCTAATGGTACCGGGCACAGTGGTTCTAACGATAGTCAATGACACTTGTTGCGATTCCAAAAATTGTAATGACTACTGCCATCCAGGTATCTTTTTTGTAATGTAATGATCCCGAACACACTAGTTTTCCATTACTTGGCTTGCGCATGAATTTGGGTCCCCAAGTTTCCCTCCAGAGGCAATGCTCCCTTCAAATTTTTGCTTCCATCCCCAATTTTTCGCCCCCCTCCAGTTTTTTTGGGCTTATATTTTCTTAGACTTAATTTTTTTTACTTAAAAATGTTTTTAACTAATTTTTTTTAACTTAATTTTTTTTTAAGTTTTTTTCATGTCTTAAAATGGCATGCAATCTTTATTGAACATGATTTTTGGATTTTTTATGCGGCAGTCCCCGTGGTATTCTGTGCTTGGTCATTGACAGTAATTGGTTTATTGTATGTTTCGATAAATATTAATTTCGCACTGAAAGGATAAACCCAAACATCTTATTTTAAAAAGTAAAGATGGAATTACTCAAGAAAGGGTGTCTACATGATAGAGTTGTCGTAGCATTGAATGCTAACAATGATAAATATTTGAGCAATAAAACAAGCACCAATGGTGACATCATTGGAAATGTATGCGAGCGTTGACATGGTAATGAGGGATTAAATTTCTTTGGAGTACCGAAAAAATTCAATAGTCGTAGTGGTGGATATACCAGAGTCAAATTTCAAGAGATGATAGTACTTAAATATAATGCAAGCTTAAAACTAAGAGTTGATGACAAGGGCCAACTTCTTGCTAGCGCTAGTGGTAACAAGTTACCTGTTGATAAATCATATGAGAATCTTTCTGGTATTACCATTCAACGGAACGTAAAAGGAAGAAGAAAAGAGTAGCATACTCTTCTACCATTATTATAAACCATATCTTGTCTTTGTATCAGAACTGTTACTTTTATAAAAATGATGTGGTAATTGGCAGTTAAATCAAAGGAAAAATGAAAAGGGTATTGGCAGATAACATTACCAAGGAAATTAAAGACAATTCAATGAAAAGCAAATCATGACTGAACCTTATTAAGTATCATTGGTGTCTTACTAGCAGATGTCATCACTGAACAGAATAATATCAGTGATGAAAAAGTTAAGATAAAATACTTCAAGGAAGTGTGTAGACATGATAAAATTATCGTAGCATTGAATGCTGACAAAGACAAATACTTGAACTACGAAAAAAGCACTAATAGTGACACCATTGGAAATAAATGTGAGCTTTATCATAATGGTGAGAAATTAAATTTCTTTGGACTCCCATAAAAAATTCAACATTGCTGACGGTGGATAAACTAAAATAAAATTTCCAGAGATGGTACTGCTTAAATATAATGCATGTCCAAAAGTTGACAATGAGGGTCAACTTCTTGCTCACAGCACGGGTAACATGCTATCTATTGATAAATCCTATCGCCATCTTTTGAATATTAGCATTCAACGGAAGGTAAAAAGAATACAGGTGTATTGGTGCACCAATGTCATAAATCATATCCTGTCTCGGTGCCGGAGCTCTTACCTGTATAAAAACAATGTTGTAATAAACAGTGAGATCTATTGCAAAATAAAAGGGGGATTGGTAGATAAAATCATTAAGGAAATTAATGACAATTCAATGAAAAGCAAAGTATCGGTGGACATTAATAGTATCATTGGTAGTTTAACATCAGCTACCATCATTGAACAGAATAATAACAATGATGAAATGTTTTGGAATTGACTCGAAACATTCAAATTTTTATGATAATATCCTACATGCCATTATTTCAATAAAAAATATTTCATTGCATTACTTTATCATGCTATCAATATTTTTAGGATACAACAGTAGCTCCAACGTTTTGAATTTTTAATTCAAAAGTCAGAAATGCGAGAAAAGGAATTTTCAGATACATATATATTACTAATAGGCTAATAGGGGGTTTACTGGTCTGAGATAGGTCAACAGAGTTTTTACCACAGCCTAGAGAGTTTTTTAGAACAAGAATTTTTCGAATTTGGTTTTTGAACAGAAATTTGTCAACTTTTTTTTAACAAAAGAAATTCACTTTTAATATTTTCGGGATATGAAATGAAAATTATTTGAGTGTGCTAGAAATGATTTTTAATTTAGAAATGTAATGTTTGTGGTGTATTTTTCTTACTTAGTTGTTTTAACTTCGAAAGCTTTTCTTGTCTTAAAATCATACTATGCTTGACGAAAGCATTCATTTGTGATATTTTTGAGATATAAAATGAAAATAATATACTTGCGTTAATCATGATTTTTCTATTCGCAAAATAATGTTTGTATTGTCATTTTTTATTTAGTTTTTTGCTTTTTTTTAACTGAACATTTTTCAATTTTATTTCCATATGTCATAAAATAACATTACACGTACTTATAACAGACTTCAGAATGATCACATTGTGAATAAATAATTTTGTTCACAGAAACATATGAGAGATTTCACTCTGTTGGAAGTTGAAGCTTCCGAGTCGTTTAATTGGTGACTGAGTATCAAAACATTAAATAAAAGCAATTTTGCATACAACAAACTCACCTAGTATGTAACTTCCGAGTGTCTTAGTTGCTGCCTGAGCACGAAAATTAACAAAAATAGCTTCGACTGCAATAAACTCAGGAACTTGATAAATTCCGAGTGTTTTAGTTGCTGCCTTAGTACAAAAAAGATTAATAAAACCAATTTTGACTACAATAAAATCAGCCAGCTGGTAAATTCGGAGTGTTTTAGTTACCAACTGCGTATCAAAAAATTTAATAAAAGCAATTTCTAGAGCACAAACTCATCTACTTTTCCAAATCTTTTAATTACTGACTGAGTATCAAAAACTTAAATAGAAGCACTTTTGCGTACAACGAATTCAGCTAGTAAATAAATTCTGAATTTCTTAGCTTCTGACTGAGTATCACAATTTAATGAACGCACTTTTCAGGGCAACAAACTCAGCTACTTCGAAAATTCCAAGTCTTTTAATTCGTGACTATCAAAAATTTCAATAAATGTACATTTTTATACAACAAATGCAGCTACTGGGTAAATTCCGAGTGTCTTAGGTGCTGATTGAGTATGGAAAAATTAATAAAAGCGCTTTTGACTACAACAAACTCAGCTAGTTGGTACATTTTCAGTGTTTTAGTTACCGACTGCGTATTAAAAATGTTATCAAAAGACTTTTGAGTACAGCCAACTCAGTTACTTGGTAAATTCCGAGTCTTATTATTTGTGATTATTAAAAATGTCAATACAAGCCCTTTTGCAGGCAACAAACTCAGCTAATAGGTTAATTTCGAGAGTCTTAGTGCTTAGTTGCTTAGTTCGAGAGTGCTTAGTTGCTTCAGTTATCTAAGTGATAAACGAACTCAGATAATTGATACGTTCCGGGTGTTTTAGTTGCTGGGTGAGTATCAAGAATATTATAAAAAGCATTTCCGACTAGAACAAACTCAGTTAGCTGGTAAATTCCAAGGATTTTAGTTACCGATTGCGTGTCAAAAATTTAATAAAAGCGCTTTTAAGTACAACAAATTCCGTTACTTGGCAAATTCTAAGTCTTTCAATTGGTTACTGAGTATCAAATATTAAATTAAATCACTTTTTGATACAACAAACTCAACTAGTACGTAAATTTTGAATGTCTTAGTTGCTGACTGCGGATCAAAATATTAATAAAAGCACTATTGACTGCAATATACTCAAGTAGTTGATAAATTTCGAATGTTTTAGTTGCTGGCTCAGTAGCAAAAAAATAATAAAGCACTCCTTACTGGAACAAACTCAGCTAGCTGGTGAATTCCGAGTGTTTTAATTACCAACTGTGTATCAATTTTTTTTTAAAAAGCACTTTTGAGTATAACAAACTCAGCTGCTTATTAAATCCTAAGTCTTGTAATTGGCGACTATCAAAAAATTAAATAAAGGCACTTTTTCATACAACAAACTCAGCTAGTCGGTTAATTCCGAGTGTCTTAGTTGATGACCGAGTATCAAAAATTTGATAAAAGCAGCTTTGACTATAATAAACTCTTGTAGATAATAAATTCTGAGTGTTTTAGTTGAGCCTTAGTACAAAAAAATGAATGAAAACCCTTTTGACTACAATAAACGCAGTTACCTGGTAAATTCCGAGTGTTTTGGTTACCAACTGCGAACAAAAAATTTAATAAAAGTACTGGCAGATCCCTGACCATCTGGAGAGCCTTATTGTCATTAATTGAATAGCGATTTGTTTGACAACATGTCTATCAAAACAAATCTTGATAAGCATTCTAATATATCAACAAGTTCAATTTCTATGCATAATTTTTCCAAAGAAGAGATTGTTCAACTTCTGTTCAGTATTTATTCAAAATATAATTGGTTTTTAAGCTAACAAACAGTTTGTAATTTTTTCGTTTGTTCGCGACATCAAATACTTTGCTCACGTCCCTACTGCAGTCATCTATTCATTTAAAGTCGTAGATCACAGCATTTTTCATTTTCCTACCCCAGTGCCACCATCTTTTTTTCACTAAAGTTATAGATGGCACCAAAACTAATTTTCTATTTAGCTTACCTTACGGTAACTGATTTTGAGTTAGGTTCGTTTGGATTCAGTAAGCGTGCTTGCAAGCAAAAAAAAAGATTGGGTTCAAAAGTGGGGGGGCAGTGGAGCCCCTGGAGGGGAATATAGGTACCCAGACTCATACAAAAGCATGGTAATGGGAAACTAGTTTGCTCAGGATCATTACATTACAAAAAGGATACCTGGTCGGTAGTAGTAATTACAAGTTTTGGAATCGGAACAAGTGTCACTGACAGTCAGTAAAACCAGTATGCCCGGTACCATTAGAGCACAAAAAAGAATATGGTCTGCCTAGAAATCATCTCAAATCCCTGTGGTATGCATATCCTCGGAATGATACCAAAATGATTGACTATCAAAAGAACCAGTGCGCCTGGTACCAAACAAAATTGTATGAAAACAGTCCATATCCACTAAGCATACGTTAAAAGATATATAGAGTATGAACCCCTTGTATATCAGTATCCATATCAAAATTTGTATTATTTGACATCTAACAACTTGGACCAGTTTTCATTCTTGGCAAACAAATGCATTGTCACCAAAAACTGAGATACGATAAAGATTTTCTCGGAAAAAAAGATTGGTCGAAATGGTGCAAGGAATTTCTGGAAACATTTATCTTAAGGCACAGCAACTGCATATTAACTTGGCACGATATAATGATGCTTAACACCAAATGGCTTGCACCGGGAAACATTGCACTGTTAACAGGGTTAGAATGTAATTCTAAGAACATAATATTAATAATGACTTGTTGGCTCAGTTGACTAATGCATCGTTGTTTTACCATAGGAAATCTTTGGTCTCATGTTCGATTCCTAAACCAGACAAAAACTTCATAATTACATTGGAAAAATTGTTTAGTGGCTAGATTATGTGTTGTTGAAAAAAAACATGTCGCTATCTATAACTGTAGTTAGCAATAACGCCATCTATGACCTTCTTTGGTAGATGAAAGCACTGATGGAATCGCTGTTAAACCTTCTTCATGACCATAAAACAATAAGGAAGAAAAGAGTAGGAAATAAGGCTCTGACAATCCCTGTTGAGGGGTTACTACTGTCAAGGGTAAATTTTCACCAGGATTGAATTGTCTAAACAATATTTCTGTGAGGAGGGGGATTTCTTCATGGAGGTTGGGCCAGATGTTCTGGCATTATTTAAAAACGATCAAAAGTTAAATAAAAAAAGTTTTGAAGGGGATTGACTTCTCCTCAACGCATTGCTCTTTACGCTAAAGTTTGAATTTTGTCTCAATTCCTTAAGAACGACTCCTAAAACACAAGGGTCGTTTAATTAGAAGAATAAAAAGTTTTTTTTTAAGTAGTAAAACACTCTAGCGTGAAGAGCAAGGTGTTGAAGAGGGGGGAATTCCCTTTATATACGTAATAATTTCTGTTGCTTTAAATTTTAATATCGCTCCTAACTTTCAGATAAAAACTTTTTTCGTTTAATTCTGTCTTAGCACCAAATGTTAATGGCTAAATCAGTAACTTGATAAGCTGAGGAACAGTTTTTAGCCAGGAAAATGTTATTGGATTAGCGTTGGATAGATTATGAAGCCGTACTTCCAGAAGGGATCTCATGATAGCCCTTTGTTAAAAAAAATGAATGGCTTCCTGAAAAGGCTTCTTGTAAAAACGTAATAGGCTTTTGTTAGGTTCTAACAAACATAATTATTTAAGGGTGGCAGCCCAAAATCCCACTTTTTACGCTGCAATGTAACCTGTGATTTTGTGAGAACGTATTAGAAAGTTAGTCATGACAGGCCTTGTCTTAACGACAAAAAGTGTCAGTTCCAGAGACCCAATGGAAAGTAAAGCTAGCGTCTTACACATGGTTGGCAAAACTCTCACAAACAGCGACTAAGAAAATAAGAGATTTGAAAATCGGCCGCACATTCATTGTTCTGATAAATTTATATCAATAAAGTGGCATAAATGATCTCCGTTATGGTTCAGCTAGGTTATCAAAAATAATACTCATTTATAAGGTAATTTATAAGACAAAGAAAATAGGAAACTTCTCAAATTGTATCGTATTGTATCAGATTAACGACGCTTCTTGACTACTAAGGTCCCTGCGTCGGCCCTGCAGTGCATTTCTGCAGCATGATTCGATCTCTGGGTCCCGTATTACCAAGCTAAGGTCAAACCCACTGCGCCACCACAGGACAAAAAAATAAAAGCGATGAGTACCATAATTTGAATTTAACGCTAAAACACTAGCCAGAAGCACTTTCCACTTGCACCCTGTATTCACTTTCCATATGTAGTCAATTTATGTCTTCAAGGTAATGTTGGCCTATCAAATTTCTGCTAGTTGCAAATATTGAATGGAAAGCTGCTCGAGTTTTATTAGCCATCTCGCTAATAACGCCCTTAGAACACAGCGAAAATAGCAAGTTTTCCTAGGTTATTTAATACTGAATGCCTCCATAACAAGCCATGGAATTAATAAGCCATCGTAGCATTAAAGAAAAGATGCCATTTTTTGGCACCCGAGGGGAAGGGATGCCTTTCAGCCAATGTCCCCTGAAATCTTAAGATTTGCACCACTCTTCCAAAAAATCTTCATAGAAAAAAGGTAGTGTCTTTAGTTGTACCCAGTTAAAGACCCCAAATGATGGTAACGCCCTATTCATGACGAGTTTGTTATCAATGAGTTTTATTTTAATTTGTTTGTAGACTTTTGAACTATTAAGGCCTAAACAGGTCTATATAATGCTTTAGTTTCATTTTTTGTTTTATAATAATATTCATAGCACTGTTAGTTAATCTGGCACGCAACATATCTGAAAATCAAATAAATGAGATTCTGTGTGGAGGGGAAATCATCGATAAAGAATTATTTAGAGGGGAATAGTGCGAAAACAATGCTATACTCAGTGCTGTAGAAGGTTAAATTGGACATATCAGAGACTTGGATCTATTTTTACTCGAAAAAGAGAACTCACTACGGACTATCTTTGACCCGAAGTTTGTTGTCAGATTGCCTTAGAAAAGAAAACAGTAGTACATTTTTATATTGAGATTCTACACGATTCTCGTCAATTTTGTACAATTTTTACAAAAAATATCGTGTACCAAAAAGATTTTGCATGTTTCAATATCAGGGAGACGTTTGCATATTGTCAATTTTCAATTCTCGCTGTCGATCTACCAAAAAAGTTGTATATTTGGGCCATCACAACTCGAAGCTAGTACTTTAGAGACAATCCGATCAACTATACTAGCAACTTCTGACTTCATGTCTTCTGCTGCGGAATGACAAATAAAGACATCACTCTTTTTACAGCCTGGTTAATCTTTTTTTCAGATCTAGGATACTCTTTAAAAAATGGGGTCCAAGAGCTTTGGTTGACAAATATAAAAACTTGGATCGCTTAAAGGATAAAGATAGCAAACAGGTCTAACAGGACAACTTTTCAGCATTCCTTCATTTGGTGTACAATTGCATATTTGTCTTAAGACCATGCTGTTTTTGAACTTACATTTTACCCATTCTTATCCCAAGTGGTTCATTTTCAGGCCGCAGCTTTAAGAGACCTGTATCCCCGATCTAAATTGTTTCGTCATTCAAGCCTCCTTGGCCACGTGACTTGTGAATATAAGCTTCACAGCCCCCATTTCCTCCCCAAAAAAGAAATAGGAAGTCCTCCAAAAGTCCCCAATACTCATAGAAAGCCTCAACTTGATCCCTCTAAGTTACTCCCAGTAAATTGCAGATTTGCTATTTCGATCAACTGGATTTACACAGTTGTTTTCAATTTACCTTGCTTATTCTATGTGCACTGATTCTGTGCTTATACATTAAGTTTTAGTCAGATCAGGGACACCAGTTTTTCAACAGCCCCTTTTTCTCCCCTCTCCCAAAACCACATATGAAACAATAAGGAGAGAATAGAATAAATGAAAAAAATCAAATAGCAGTAAAAAAAAAAACGAAGGTTAGCATCAGCCAGTGGAACAATATGAAGCGAGAATAAGCAAATATTTCATCAAGGTCCTCCGCCAGGTCGTCCTCAGTAGTAAAAAAAAATTAAAACGAAAAAAAAACTAACCTTTTGAAGTAAACTTAACAAGAGACAAATAGACAGTGAATCAAAACAAACCAGAATAAATGAAAGACACATTCACCAATTTGATAGTGCAAAACTTCTTTGCTTAGAAATAGATTTAGCTTGTCTACAGACTTGATTTTCAGTAAAAATGCGGACAGGTGGTTTTACTTTTAACTGAGGAAAAATTTCATTTGAATCTTTTAATATTCAGTTATTGTAACTGAAGGTTAATCAGGCCTTTGGATATTTCTTCAGTATCTCTATTTATAGCAAGGTTCCTATTTATAATTTTTTTTTTTTTAATCTCAATTGCCTCTCTAAAAGATTATGGTAAGCCATTTACATTAGATATTGAAGATTGCCTTCTCAAAAAGAACTAAATGATCTGGATTTTCAAAAATGTGGATTTTCAGAATCAAAACTGTCATTTTTATTTTTATCCTAACATCTTAGGTGTTTATCTATTGAAACCTTGTGTTTATGCAGTCGTTCCCCGTGCTACCCAATACTGGATCAGTTTTAAGCCTTCCCGAGTTGAAAAAAACGTTCAATCTTTAGTTCATTTTTGGAACAAACGGAGAGGTTATGTTTTTTTAAAAGTTTCCCAAGTTTGTCACTGAGTTTCGGGATATAAAGTATAGTGGCTGAAGTTTTGTTTTCAATTGCTGGAGTAATTGAAGAAATGGGGATGGGTTCATTATTTTTCTGTTCTATCTTTTTTATTTTCTGTCTATGATATTTTAAAATAAGCTTAATTGGGTAGACGTTAAAAAATAAAATATCTTTAGCATATTTTATTAAGATTCTAGATGATTGCGTGAACATATTTTTAGAACCCTTTCGACTAAAGAGATTACAACCTGTCTTTTTACAGAAGGATGTTGGTTTGATGAGAAATGCAGATAACGATCACTGTGTTTAATTTTCCTATATATAGGACATTAAAGGTTGTGAGTATTTTTGATAATTAAAACATCCAACATTGGAAGCTTTCCTGCATCTTCCAGTTCTAGAATAAATTGAAGATTCGAGCCGAAATTCTTCAAATGTACCAAAAAATAATTTAGGGAGTCATGTCCATGTTTCCAAACAGATAAAATATCGTCAACAAAGTGTTTCAAGTGGAAACTATTCAAAAAAGAATTTCCAATGAAGTCCATGGTTAAATTTGCCAAATATGGAGATAAACCGGTTCCATTGCTAAACCCGTAATTTCAAGAAGAAATTTGTCTCGGAACCTAAATACAAAGAAAATCTGTTGCAAAGACGAACAAGCGTCATTATTGCATCAATCTCTAAGGTTTCATAATCTGCCCAAGCCAAATTTCGCTCTAATTACCTTTGTATGGCTTGTTCACATTTGTGGACATCACAGGAAGCGCACATGGAAACTACATCAATACTGGCTAAATCAAAAGAAATAATCAAGCCTAACATGAAAAAATAATAAATAAAAATAAGATTAGGGCGGCCATCTTCTCAATTCCTTCAAAGGCGAAAGTTTCATTTGCGCTTTATGCTATAATTATATGTATTTGAAGGAATGTGTTTTTATTTCTCATAGCATTAACACCAACAGCAAAACCACAGTACTAATCCAGTTTACAGGAAAGAAAAAATGTCTTAGAATTATTTCTATTTCCTAGAAAACAGTTTATTTCGTAACTACTTTCCTTTTGATGGCATGTCATTTGGAAGTATAGACAACTGATTCCTAAATAAAATGTTCTGAACAACAGTTGGTAATTTTTGAAGCCATTTATTTAGTTTGCCGATGTAATGTCTTAAATTGACCAATAAATAAATCATTCACCCTTTGATTTCGCAAATTTCTGAAAGGAATACGTTTTAACAGCAAAAGTGTTGGTGAAATGAATTTGCAGTTGTAAATCTTAATGTGATAAAAATTTTATTTGTTATCTAAAATTTGTTGAGTATTTTGATAAATGAAACTACATAGATCGTTTAAGGCATAAGGACGCATAGAAAAAAAGAATTCATGGAAGTTGGAGCTTCTTTTAACTTTCTTCCAATTTGAGGGGCTTGGGGGATCTAGCCGCCAACGTATTTATCAAATTAAATGATCTTCGTTAGTTCTAGTAAATATCATAACGCTGCTGAAGTAAAAAAACGATATGTCTCCATTATTTATGTTTCCCCAAAGCCATTTCATATTGTACCCATTACAAGAGTAAGGGGCACCTTGCTGAAGTAAAAAAATGATATGTCTCCGTTGTTTATGTTTCCCCAATACCATTTCATATTGTACCCCGTACAAGAGTAAGGGGCACCTTGCTGAAGTAAAAAATGATGTCTCCATTGTTTATGTTTCCCCAAGGCCATTTCATATTGAAGGAGTCGACTGGAAACTGAAAATTCTAGTCCCCCTTACAAGAGTCAACAGTAATTTAAGGGCTAACAGTCCTCCTTTGCGCCTCCTACGCCCTTTTTAGCTTTCCGTACCCTCAACCACCAAAGAAATCCGATCAACATTTTGAGATTGCCATTTGGCTCCAAATATTCAAAAGGTCCAACAACTATGCCTCCAGGGATGACATGACCATGCAGCTAATGGGTAAAGTAGTTGTAAAATGTGCGAGTCAACCATTGTTTACGAATCGGTTTATCATTGGGAAAAGGGGGGAGGATGATTGATCCTGGGCGTCCAAAAAAGGTAAGGGTAATACCGTAAAACTTTCTAAGAATGATGATGGGGATGTTGAGCTATATCAAAAAGCCCTATGTGCATACAGGTTGGCAAAAGGACATATCAGCACTATACAAGGAACGGCTAATGGTGTTAAGTTGAAACTTTCAGAGTATATTGAACTGAATTAAAAGACAACATGTGCATCCATGCTGTCAAGATGACATGTCTGCCATATATCAGGAACAGCTAAGAATGTAAAGTTGAAGCTTACTTGGGGTGCTGAAGCCGATGTTGAACTAAATCAAAAGACACTATGCATATCCATGTTTTCAAAAGAACGTATTTGCACTATTACAGAAACAGCTTAGGGTATGAAGTTAAAACATTCCAGGGTATTCCTTAATCAAGAAACATTATGTGCATGCTCTAAGTCCATTCAGGTTGTGAAAGGGAGTATATATACTGCAATATCTAAAGGCTGGCTAAGGATAACAAGTTGAAACTTTTAGGAAGTGTTGAGGAGGATACTGAACGAAACCAAAAGTCACTATGCACAGTCCTGGTTTTCAAAAGAGTGCATCTGAAGTATATAGGGAAAGTCTAAATATATCAAGCTGAAACTTTCAAGGACTATTAAGGGGGACTTAAATTCAATCAAGATGCACCATAAGCAATTAGGTTTAAAAGAGGGTGTCTCTGCTAAAAATAAGAAGCAACTAAGAACATTAAATGTGAGCTTTCAGAGTATTCCAAGGGGGATGTTTAACTAAATCAAAAGACACTAAGCGTATGTAGACCTCCAAAAGGGCGTGTCTGCAGTTTCTCAGGAACGGCTATATACAATATCTCAGTTGAAAATTTAAGGGCAATTTGAAAGGATGTTGGTCAGAGCTAAATGCATCCAGGCTGTCAAAAGAATGTATCTGAAACATTGAATTGCAATTGTTACGGGTTGTTGCACTTAATCATGAGACAACATTTGCATCCAGCTTGTCAAAAAGGCACATCTCCAATAACACTGGAAATGTTGAAGGTTTCGAGCTGAAACTTTCAGAAAATATTTAAGAAAATTTGATATACGTCAAAGGACACTACGTGTCTCTTGGTTGCAAAAAATATCTCGTATATAAAATATCTCGGGAGTGGCAAGGGGTGGTATTAATTTCAGTTTAGGGGACACTGAACTAAATCAGAAGACTCTTTTTGCATCCAGATTGTCAAATAGGAGTATCTGCAATATTTCAAATACGGCTAAGGATACGAGTTAATGGCTTAAGGATTCCAACTGAAACTTTGAAAAATTTAGTTATATTGTTTCTCAGAGCGAAATATCCTTTCTTTTGTATGCTGATTAGCTTAAAACTTAAGATCATGACGATGGCTCAATTAAAGCTGTAGAATCAAGAGGACCTCAATCAAAAACAAGCCTGGCAGCATTGGTCCATGACGGCCTATGTTTTTTTAATTTTTAAACAACAAAACAGTGGCCTTTTTAATTAATAATCTAAAATGTATTTATTTGAACAAGCAAGCAGTTGAAATTAAATTTCATAAAATAATATTTTTTCATAAAATAGTGCATCAATGTTCTTTTATATTAACAGTTGTAGCCGGATAGGGGTTAAGATAACTTCATCTCTATAGAAGACCGTAAATTAACCGGATTTTGAATCCATTTACTTGAGTAATATTTCCATTACCCATCTACCCAGAATTCTATAGTGAACTATCATTAGAATTTGTTAAAAAATTGTATTAATGGTATAAATAGCAACCCTAAATCTTCAGTCTTGTGCAGAGAAACCAAAGAAACTTTACAAATATTCCTTATAGTAACGCATGAAAAAACAACGTCAATCAAAAAGCAAACAGGACGTGATTTTGAAAAGCTTTTGTCCGTAAACAAAGTTTTTCAAACATAAATATAGAGCTACATTAAGCCAAAGACAAGCAAAAATAAAGTAAACTATCAAATCAAACTTAAAAAAACAGAAATCATTATAAATGAATATATGAGACCAAAGACGAATAAAAATTACAATGATTATTAATTTTCGGTTCTTTTTTATCTAACTTATGAATTTAGACAACGCTCTAACACGGCGTTTCTAACTAATGTTTCGATTCCTTTATGAATCGGAGCTCAAACTTCCGTGGTCTGTATGTACTTTTTTATGTATTCTCCCCTATTTTTTTCTCTTTTTTGTGTGCTATCTGTGGAAAGGGCCACTCATGGCGGTCCGCACCCCTTTAGTTACGACACTGGGCGAAATATAGCTGTTCAAATTTCTTTGGAAAACTTCTTTTTCAGAAAGTTTTTTAAAATTGATTCTCTTGGAAATACTGCAATCTTGAGTTCACAGCCTTATGAATAGGAAAAAAGAAATGTACTCGGTCAATCTTATCATGAGATACTATTTCTGAAAACCAGCTGTAGGGAATTGAAAAACACGGAAAAATAATTGAGGAAGGAACGATAAGACTCACCAATCATTGCAATCAACGTCAGTTTCAGCTCCGTCTTCATATTGCTTTCCTTCTAATGAACACACTGAAAGGTAAATCAATAGATTAATGAGTTGTTTACAAGGTAAAACGCAAACATGTTCATTTGTGTAAATTTTTAAGTTGCAGAGCTTGCTAGTTTTTCTTTAAGATCTCAATACCCCAAAACATGTTTGAAAAAGAAACATTCTTTATGTTTGAATCCCTAAAATGATAACGGTAAAGTAGGTATGTTATGTTGGTCATTTTAATTCATACCATTATATTCTCAAATCAAGGTGTTTGGTGTTCTGGATTACATAGATTTCTAAGAAAATTTACAGCAGGAAAGCAGTTCAGTGAATGGCAGGAGGGAGAGATATGTATAGCAACTTTCTAGACCCAAACATCAAGTCTTGAAGATAGATTCTTCTAATATCAATTTATTCTTTCTTTGGCCAAATCACACACTTAGCTTCTCCTCCTCCCATATATTGGCGTAAAGTAATACTCATGATCAATTAGTGATACTTAGCTATTTAAAGTGGAGTTTGTTTATTTATATATGTCATAGTAAATAGGATTTAAAAAATGTTCTCGCCCCATTTCCTCCCACAATTTTTTAATATTTATCATGGCTACTTAACTTTCCTCTTTCCTTGAAGAACAGACATTTTTATATCATGATTCCCAGTGTAAAATAAACTTGCAAAATTATATTTCCGCCATTTCAATTTTTATAACCTTAACTACATAGGCTAATGATTAAGTTGAAATACATTTTCCATACAAATACTTCACTGAGAGTGCTATTCTGTTATCGCCTCTTTACTGTATATAAAATCATGCCATATCATAGGCTATCTCACTAAATTCCACATCTAATTCTTTTAATCAGCAGAAGTAAAAAGGACTGTTCCTGTCTGCTTTAGTAGCAGGAGCGAAACTTTACACCACTGGACTTTTTCTAAATCTTTTAAAAGTGTGAAAATATTATCAATTATACTATACTACACCTCCTTCAGTTTGCATATCATTTTCCATTTCGTCGGTTTCTACTTTTAGGTAGTTGGGAGTTCTTGATAGAAAATCCACAAAACCCATCCAATTCAACTATGCAAAAATTGCTGTAAATCGAAATAGATATAAAGAAAATCTTTGGCTAATTATATTCGGTTTAAGCAAAAAAAATTTTTCCACGCTTAACCAAATTTTTCATAAGAAAAAGATGTCAGTTTAGTTCATTCATATTATTGCCGATTTTCTCGTTCTTTGCTATATCTGCATCTACGGGATATCTTTAAGTGTCCTTAAGGACAGCTTAGAGAATAAAAATCGAGACCTCAAGTCTGTCTAAGGATTCTCGTATATAGGCTTAATCCTTACAAAGCTTGTTGGCAAACTACCCTAAGGCACACATAACTGTTTTCCCATCCATAGTGGCTACCCGTTTGATTTAGTTCTTTTTTTAAGTGTTTTATTTTGCTTATTTTACTGTTAATCTGCTTTCTATTTTGTAGCTGGTTAAAAATAGACATAAATATAGCTAAGCCCTAAGTAATAGAACCCATGCTTTGTTCCAGAGTATGACCCTCTTTAAAGTCGCTTCAATGATTTAGTTCTTGTAGTCACGTTTGGTTGGCATTTTGATTCTGTTTTAGTATTTCTTTTGTGTTGTTTTAAATGTGCACTATTTGTAAGTTTCAGATTCTATTTTCTCTGTAGTGGATTGTAAAAGAATTATTGCTATAATTATTTTATTAACAATATTTCTTATCAGATGTGTGTATATCAGGCAAATATTTTAATCCACGTTAGCTTAATATCAAAAGTAGCCTCAGCAGGTATCATGCGCATGTTTAAGCTTACACGGATGTTCAAAATTTTTGTTCGAAGCATTGTTACCCCTGAGTGACAACTTACTTCATATTACTTCAAAGCCTAAGACTCACACATCCAAAAGAAAAAATGTGACAAGTGCTGCATAGATTCAGTTCTTTGTTTGCTTCTGAATTTGACACTTCAACCAGAATTAGACATTTCATTGGGCGGTTTCTTTGGCAACTGATGGACTCGAGTCTAGACTCGGTTTTACACAGCTTCCTTTAGTATCAGTCAGGTGACCAAGGTACTTGAAGTCCCCAACATCTTAATCTCTTCTTCTTACACGTAGAAAGGCTGCATCAGATTTGGCTTGTTGAGTATAAGGATTTCCTTTCTAAAGACACTGATTTCAGAGACCCCTGAATGAGCAGTGTTTGGAAATCTTGTCAGCATTTTTTCTACCTTTTTTGACTGGGTAGATTTTTGTCTCCTGAGAACTCGATAAGCTTTGAATACCATCTTAATAATCACCAAAATAAAAACGAGGATAAGAGGGTCAGTCTTCAAATATCCTCTATAAGAAAAATTTCAGTGATCTGTCCCTCAGCCTGGACTTTGGGAATTTTTATCATCACAGTACGCTACCAGATATTCCGTTCCAGATGTTCAGTCTTTAATCATGTTGCATGTGCTAATTTTACAAGCATATCAAGTTCCGTTATAAGGGTTATAACCAATCATAATTTTCTAGTGGTTTTCTCCGTGATTCTGTCATTGCCAGAGCAAAAGAACCGACCAAAATGTCTCATTTCTGATCGAAAGCCAGCGTAATTGTGTGCAGTTCTTGTATTACGGCAAGACCTACGCCAGCTGAGGAGGACTGTGACACAATTTTGCTGCAATAAAGATCTGAAACGTTCCTCTATAGTTTTTTACTGATTGCCATGATTCTTCTTGAGAATAGGTGGGATTATAGAGTCAATGTATTTTTGAAAGAATTGTTCTATTTTCCAGATTCTATGTGTTACAGTGCGCAGCTTCCCTGTCATGAAAGGAACTCCATCAATAAAGATTTCTGCTAGTATAGAATCCGGACCAGGAGTTTTATGCCTTATATACTACTTTATACCTCACCTGGGAACCATTGGGGTTAGTTATTGAAGCTCTAGGAACCCGGCTGTGCAATTAGTGGCGAAATGATAAATGACTGAGTGCAAAATAGCGGTAAGGGGCTGCAGACACTGTTTAGATTTATTTTTAGTTAGTAAGAGACTTTATCTCCGAGCCCCCACCCCTTAAGTTGCAAGGTTTGCTAGGATGAGGTCAATGAGCTTATTCAAGCGGCTGTCAATAAATTTGTCTGACAATTTTCAGATAATTTCCTCTCTCATGAGCACAAAATGAGTACAACACTCTCTTTTACTGCACATGAAAGTCAGGCCAGCTCTTTATTTTTATTTTTATTAGCAATGCTTTCTTTTCCTAAAGATGACGAAGTATAGTCTACATGACAAAAAACATGGGACACTTTCAATTATTTACGCCATACACCAACAAAGTAATGTTAAGAAGTCAGCTTCCTGAAATACTGTAGTGGGCTATGTCAACTTATCTTGGTCGACTTATCTACACCGACATATATGAAAGAGAGAACTATAACAAAATAAACTACTTTTAAGAGAGAGACAACAAAGTCATAAAAAAATTAAAGTAAATGTTACGATCAGGCTACATCAAACAGTTCGTGGCAACGAACTGTAGTAAGGAGCGACCCGGTCAATAGTAAACGAAACTCTAAAGAACAAAATTTTGATACTAAAAAATACATCAAAAGAGTCGGCTTTTTATGCTGACTTTAAATATATAAGTTTCATCAAATTTAGTCTTTTTCATCAAAAGTTACGAGCCTGAGAAAATTCGTCTTATTTTGGAAAATAGGGAGAAACACCCCCTAAAAGTCATAGAATCTTAACAAAAATCACATCATCGCTTTCAGCACATCAAAGAACCCCGTTGTAAAAGTTTCAAGCTCCTATCTACAAAAATGTGGAACTTTGTATTTTTTGCCAGAAGACCGATCACGGGTGCGTGTTTATTTGTTTGTTTTTTTTCCCAGGGATCATCGTATCGACCGATTGATCCTAGAATGTCGCAAGAGGGCTCATTCTAACGAAAATTAGAAGTTCTAGTGTCCTTTTTAAGTGACCGAAAAATTGGAGGGCAACTAGGCCCCCTCCCACGCTCAATTTTTCCCAAAGTCAATAGATCAAAATTTTTAGATAGTCATTTTGTTCAACATAGTCGACAACCTTAATAAATATGTCTTTGGGATGACTTACTCCCCCACCGTCCCCAGGGGAGGGGCTGCAAGTTACAAACTTTTACCAGTGTTTATATACAGTAATAATAATAATAATTTATTTATCACCCAGTTCACAAAACAGAGGTTAAGTGGAGCAAAATACAAAAGAAAAACAGCAAAAGTAATACAAGAGAAACAAATTTAATCGCATACAGAAAAAAGACGGATAAGGCGATGAAAACATCCTAGCCTATAAAGCGCTTCAATAGCTAGCTTCGCAGATAATTTTTCGAAAGCACCATTAATATCTGTCGCACAATACTTTTTAACCAGTTTTGTAATCCGGTAAGAACGAGATAGATATAAAAGAAATTTGCAGTACCGGTAATAATTTATGCGAATACGTTTTAGATCACCAGTTAACAGAAGTGGCCAAATGCCAGAACAGAAGAGCACTGTTCTACTCTTCTGTTCCCAACAATGGTTATTGGGAAGTGTACAAACGTTTTTCAGGGGGATTATTTTGGGTTGGGGGATTTGAGGGAACGGGGCTATGTGGGAGGATCTTTTTTGGAAGAATATGTCATGGGGTAAGAGAAATTCAATGAAGGGGGCGCAGGATTTTCTAGCATTATTACAAAAAAAAAAATATGAAAAAGTTTTTCCAACTAAAAGTAAGGAGCAGCATTAAAACTTAAAACGAACAGAGATTATTACGCATATGAGGGTTTCATCTCCTCCTAAATACGTCGCTGTTTACGCTAAAGTATTTTTAATAATTTTAACTATTTATTTTACGGACAAAATTTAAACTTTAGTGTAAAGAGTGAGGTATTAACGAGGGGACAAACCCCCTGACATACATAATAAAAATATAAGTATATAAAAGTTAGTTGCTTAAGTTAATTCTTAAGTTACATATATTTTTTCTAACAAAAACGTTCGTTAAAAATTAAAGGTTCTAGTTGCCTTTCCAAGTAACCCAAAAATTGGAGGGCAATTAGGCCTCCTCACCCACTCTTATGGCTTTTTGTCAAGTATTTGTCTTGAACTTACTTTTGTGCAACAGAATTTATTTTAGCCACTCAATAGCAGTTTGCCCCAACATTGTGATTTTTGATTCTAATGGAAACGATGAAGTTGTAATTGTTTGATTGTTACATTTCTTTGTTTTATTTTAAGTTAATAAATCACAGATGGCAATAACATTTTCACTTTTCCAGTTATAAGCACTATTACTCATAATATGCTTAATTATGAAAGGGTTTCAAGTTTTCTGTAGCCGCTTACTCGGTGGTGGAATTGTTTTGGCCCCTTCTGGTATTTGAGTTCGGAAGAGTAACGAAAAAAGAATAGTTAAGTTTGCCAGGTGCTCGGATATCACCAACGGCTCGGTGTGGGATAAAACTACTCGAAATCTACCAAACGAAAAAAATGATGACCCTTTTTAAGGGTAGAAAATGATTAGATGGTAGCCAATCTCCCTCCAGAGTACGTTTTACTACCCCCCTCACCCTTCGCCTTAGCCAGCCATGATATCAGGTCAAAACTTTAAAGTAACCACTTTGTTCAAGATTATCAGAAGGTCCAATTAATACGGTTCCTGATATGACATGTCCCCCAGCCCCTGGTGTAATGTCCGTAAGTTATAAAATTTACCATTTGTTTATGGGTATTTTTTAGGGGAAAAAGGGTGAAAATATTTAATCTTCTAGGTCTCAATGGCTCGACATTCAGGATTTGTTCCCTGAAGTAAGACGGCACTAGACCCTTAAGATCCAAACTGGCGGTGCTGATCTTCGTTTCATAGCGCTTCAGCCAGGAAGTGCAATCCCTGGGCCAACAAGAATACATATTTTGAAGGAAAAGTGTGTTAGGAGCCCAGCAATGGTCCAAAAGCTTCTTTTTGTTTGGCTTGAAACTTTCAAGAATTATTGCCTGGCTAAGGAGACTAAATATTTTTGGGAGGGAAAATGGAGCCAGAAAACGAACCAGAAAATTTGTTATTTCCGATCAATTTGAAACTTACACCTGCAAATCCCTGGTCCAAGGGGAACTCCGTGCAAAAAAATATTTTACGGACGCGGCCACCCAAGAAATGGAACACAAAAGGGCCAAAAACTTGTCTACATTAGAACAGATTTTTATAGTACTTAATTTATAGTGCTTTGTTGTTTTATTTCTAGGATTCTAGTAGCTTTTTTTTAGAAATTTTAGTTAATTTTAAAAATCCAGATATTTCATTTTTTTTTCAGACCATATGGACAGGGAATTAAAGGTAATGGTTTAACAGAAATACGTAGCTAATAGACTTTATTTGCGACGGAAAGGTTAATGAATTTATCTTCGGGACATGAGAGAATTAATTCGGGACAAATGCATTTATAGCGGGAAATGCATCATGAAGGTTGTCAGGTTGTCCTGATACAGGATTGAAGAAGAAAATTAGATAAGGCTTTTATCGGAGTTTTCATTAAATGAGAACCATTTTACTAATCTATAATAATATTTGTCTTAATTCAGTGGTAACAATAACTTATCAATATTTATGGCATGTTTCTCAATTACAAAAAAGGAGCTCACTTTTGGTATTAAGTCCAAAAAGATTGGGAAAAATGACAATAAAATATAAGTATAAAGTGAACTGAAAAAATATGTAGTGAAAATAGGAGCGCCATTTAAGAAACAATGAATAGTTTTCAAGTCACCCTCACACAGATTTATATAAATTCTGGTCTTTGGATTGGCCAAGTGCTAGTGAAACCAACCTCTTTTCCTCTTTACCAGCCTCTTTTCCTCTTTACGTACCTTTTTCCCTCTTTAATCAGTATTAAAACATGAATCAAATTTCGAGAGAGCCTTTTCAGCACCACACTAAAACAGATAAAAGATAAAAAACACTCACTTTTATTTTTTGGTATAAAGTCAGGATCAACTAATGTCTTAAACTCTTCAAAATCTAGTCGCCAGTCTGAGTTGGTGTCACCTGCATCAACAATGGCATCCACGCAGAGAGCCCTTGACAAAAAGTTCTGTTAATCAAAATTATTGCAAATAAGTCGAAAAGAAATTGATCACCTATATACATCTATATATATATATATATATATATATGTATATATATATATATATATATATATATATATATATATATATATATATATATATATATATATATATATATAAGTTGTATGTTTGTTTGTTTGTACGCATATGACGTCATTATAAGTATATAAGGCTTTGTATATGACGTCATTATAAGTATATAAGGGGGCGATTAAAAGAGAAATTTTTGGTATAAATCCTACAATGGCAAAAGAAACAGCCGAGGAAGCTGCTCAAAGAGTTAATTCCAAAAGGCTTGCGGCTAATAGAGAAAGTAAGAAAAGAAAGCGTGCCGAGTAATCACAAGAACAGCGTGAAAACAGGCTTGCGTCTCAAAGAGAAATTATAAAAAAAAATTGTGCCGAGGAATCACAAGAACAGCATGAAAACAGGTTTGCGGCTCAAAGAGAAATTACCAAAAGAAAATCATGTCGAGCAACGTCAAAATTATCGCCTGGCATTCGAGTACAGCCCAGTCGATGATTATAGCTTGAGTAGATGTGTTCAAATCGGGACTATGGAAATTTGTCCCTATTACAAGGCCTTGAAATTTAATGGTGAAACATTGGGAATGTGTTGCGCCTCAGGAAAAGTTAAACTTCCACAACTGGCTGCACCACCAGAGCCATTGAAGACTTTATGACGTTACAGACCGGAACACCGGGACACAAGGAATATAAATGACGACCAGGACACTCAAAGAGATATTACAGACCGGGACACCGGGACACAAATGACGATCGGGACACAGGGAATATAAATGAATACCGGGACAGTCAAAGAGAAATTACAGACCGAGACACCCGGAAACAAATGACGACCGGGACACAGGGAATATAAATGACGACCGGGACACAGGGACACAACTACAACGGGGACACCGGAAGGGCACAGGGGAGATATATAAATGACGACAGGGACACAGGGAATATCCGATTAGCAATCACCATCAACAAAGCTCAAAGGCAATCATTAGAAAAATGCGGTATAGATCTGAATACGGATTGTTTTCCCATGGACAATTATATGTTGCATGTTCAAGAGTCGGTAAACCTGACAATCTATGTATATGCACAGACAATGGGACAGCGAAGAATGTTGTATATTCGCAAGTTTTACGTCGTTAAAAACAGATATATATATATATATATATATATATATATATATATATATATATATATATATATATATATATATATATATATATATATATATATATATACATATATATATATATATATATATATATATATATATATATATATATATATATATATATATATATATATTCGCAGGTTGGACACAGTAGCTAATATGGCGCGTAACGACTTACGCACGGGGGGGGGGCTAAGCCCCCCCCCCCTACTAGGTGTTGGTTTTCCCATGGACAATACGCATTGTTTTCCCATGGACAATTATATGTTGCACGTTCAAGGGTCGGTAAACCTGACAATATATTTATATGCACAGACAATGGGACAGCGAAGAATGTTGTATATTTGCAAGTTTTACGCAGTTAAGAACAATATATATATATCTATATATATTCACAGGTGGGACACAGGGACACAACTACAATGGCGCGTAACTAATATGGCGCGTAACGACTTACGCACGCGGGGGGGGGGGAAGAGGGCTTGGGGGGGGGGGCGAAGCGCCACACCAACAGCTAGTATTGGAATTTCCGTTGAATTTGCACCTAAAGTATTGAAACTAGAGCCATGAGTGATTATGCAGAGCAATTTTAAAACTACGAGGATAGATACGGCCTACAAAATTCTAAAAAAAATATAACCAAATATCACCCCAAAAAAGGACATGTGACTTCAAAATAACGAGCGTATAAGAGCTAGGGGCCCAGAATGTTAATTCTGGCGAGCAAAGTGAGTAGAGTGAGCCTTGTCAGGCTATATTAACGAGTCTGTTAATTATGAAAGCTAAAGGTCTGATCGAGCTGACAAAATTCTGTGAGGCCAGCTAAAAAATCTCCAAAACTAAAAAACTAAAAAACAAACTTTTGACATCATGATAACACGCTTGTTATAATACGGCTGACTGTAGCAAAGAAGCGAGTAGACATCCAGTTATGTCTGAGAGAGCTGAAAGCGAGAGTGAGGAGAGGCAGACAACAAAAACCCACAAAGCCAGATTTTTGCTAGACAAATAAATGGTGGATATATTGAAATTTAGGTTTGCATGTGTGGGTCAGGTTTTATTTGCGAGGGCTGAAGGACTAAATGAGGAAAGGATAAAAATCCACCGAAGCCGGATTTTCGCTATCAAAAGGGCCTTTAGTGGAAAAAAAGAAAAAAGTTTTTAGGAAAAAGGTGAAACTGTAAGATTTTTCCTGAGGGGTAACGTAGTAAAGAACGAACCCAAGCCACAGTACCGAGATTTTAAAAGGGTGTTCTGAGAATAACAGTCAAGTGAGGAAGAATCACCATTTAAAGTTAATTAGAAATGGGAACTATTTTGATTATTTGATTATGATGTAAGTTCTTTGCAATATTTATTACTTTGAAGAACTGCTTTGGTAAAAGTTAAAGCACCAAAACAAGATTCAATAATTGAAACAAAACCAAAACTTTTAAACAAAAATCAACTAGTCAGGAAGCCCACATATTGCTAGTTTTGGACAATATTCTTGCATAAAGCTGTTTTTTTTCTAGCAGCCTAAGTTTTCGTTTCAAAATTCTCTAAAATTGTCTTGATTGGATTCCAGGTGTTGCAGACAAATAAAACCATAGGGACAACATTCTACAGAGACTATAGAGTTAAAGAAAAAATAGGTTCAACATAAAAAATGATAATTGAAAACTGAACCACAATATTGAATAAGCGTTAGGCTAATGTTTGTAAAAATCTAGAATATCCAAACTTAAAAAGTTATTTAAATATTTACTACGCCGTTGACCAATTTGGATACAGATTGTTTGGTATATTTTAACACGCTCAAATACCCAACCCATATTCATCTTGAACTGAAAACTTACATTTAACGAAATGATTAACTAAAGTATAAAGTCTAT
Source organism: Artemia franciscana (assembly GCF_032884065.1). Lineage (NCBI taxonomy): Eukaryota > Metazoa > Arthropoda > Branchiopoda > Anostraca > Artemiidae > Artemia > Artemia franciscana. Next base: position 31,530,911 of record NC_088867.1, on the reverse strand, counting down.
AACATTCCAAGACCTTTATCATCAAATTCGGCCTAGCCTTTGTAAATACCAATTACATTTTAAATGCTGTTCAAGTAACTATATATGGAAATTAGCTTAATTATACTTTAAAAAATTCAGCTAAAAAGGTTTCTTATGCGTTTTTTTTGAATTTTGAATTTTTAATTTTGAATTTGCAAAATCATGACGTCCTTCCGTTTCAAGTTTATGGGCTTTTTATGTAATTAATTTAGAATTTTAGGGATTCCTATAGTTTAGAACAATGCTCATGATCTCCAAGCTATTCTGAACAAATATCAAGTTTATCACTTGAATAATTTAGCTGTTTTGACAAAACAATTTAAGAAACACGCAAATAAAGCATATATACACCTTGAATTTGCATATGAGTAGAGAGGTGACTAAAAAAAAATACCAAAAGAGAGCAGAATACTTAAGTTACACACTCTGGTATAAAAAAAACTTTCCTTTATTTAATTCCCCAAGAATATAATCATTCTAACGACAGCTTTCAAGATCTCATTTTCGCTTTCCTTTAGAACTATACACATGTGCAGTATGTCCAATAGCTTAGGCCACGATAACGTCGAATTTTAAATTTATGATTTTTTGACACGCCAGACCAACAGCTACTTAAGCTCGTAATTTTAGCTGCAGACTTCAAACACAATCCTTCAATGTTCCCTTTTTCAAATGAAAGATTAACCGATGAATATATGATCGATTTCCGTTAATGATGTTGGAAACCGAGCCAAGCACTGCTAGCCTTGTAGGATTTGGAAGACCTAAAAATTTAATTATCAGTGAGGGAAAACAAAAATACAAATATTTATTTTGTTACTGCTGTTGAAAAACAAAAAACTCAAGAAAAATAGTAAAGTTGCCACAATTTGAGCTTTTTGATAGGCTAGAAGAAACGTCAAAATGTTCGTCAATGTGCCTTATAAAGAATTTAGTGAAGTAAGAAGAAAAAAAAAATCCAGTTTGGAGAAAATAAAACTAGAGTGATAGTAGTTATTTTCACTAGATTGTAAACCGAGATTATAGGTAGCATTTTAGAAATTTTTCCCCTTTTTCTTTTTCTCGGCTCCTCACCAAATCTAGATGGGGCTGAAACAAACTCAAAGAAAATTTAGAAAGAAACTTCAATATTCAAAAGTTAGACATCTATTAGGCATATATCTATTAGAATTGAAAAGTGGTTGGAGATCTGGCATTTGAAAATAATTTTGAATTAATTTTTCAACATTAACAAGAAACAAAGCAGACAAACGAAAATAAATATGATATACTTTATTAAATTGCTATTCAAAGATGTTGAGCGAACAGTGGTTGGGATCCATCGAATACAACGTATAAATTCTGTAGAATCCACAAATCCATCCTGCCCCCCGTCGCATTCGCTGAAATGTGACCAAACCTTGTCATTGTGGCTCACCCCATGTTTAGTAAAATGGGTAGCTGATGAATGCTCATCAAAATAAACGGCTATTTGCTTCAATAGCTGGTCTCGTTCTGATTGGAAGCACACAACTACAAAGAGGAAAAATTACCTTAAAGACAAAATCAAGTCTAGGAGTCTAATTAAAACTAAGAGGGCAAACTACTTTGAAGCTTATGAAAAGGTCCGTATTTTAAACAAATTGTAGTTTTATAAATTAACGAGAGAGAAATGGAAATTGACCTATAAGGGCTCCTTGGGAGAAAAGAGATATTGGATTTGAAGATTAAGGATAGTATTTCTTACTGGAACAATTTTTTCGTTTTTCTTTTTCGTTTCGTGGACTAACAAAACAATCTAGCAGTCAATTCTATCTTTCCAGCAGTCAATTCTGCGATAGAAAACTCGAAGAGAAATAATTGGAGCTTAAATTTGTTCGTCATTGATATCATTGCTTTTGTGAGATAAACGGGAAATATTACTGAAAAAAGGGGAGAAAGGAGATTTTACTGACTGAATTTTTACTGACAATTTCAAGCTCTGCGTTTTTGAAGCGTCTAAGACCGTTTTTTGGCAGCTGAAGTATAAATGCTTTGTTAACATTTTTCTCTATATTGCACTCGGACACTAGTTCTCATACATGCATGTAGGAACTTCAAAAATCAACTTAAGATTTTATTTCATATCAGTTACATAAGAAATTAGGTCCGTCCGGAGATCATAACTATTTATTTTTGCTTTAATTGCGTTGTTACATAGTTCAATAACAACAACTATGTAACAGGCATGTTTCAGAGCACAAACCCTCTGAAATGTCTAAAGTACACATTAGCATAATTATCGTGTTATTCTTTAGTTTTAAGTCATGGAAGTGGCAATTCAGCAAGTTCAATTGAATTCAGAAATCCTGGCATGAATCTAATTCCTCCTTCCTATTTATCCCTCAGAGAATGATATCCTTTATAGCATTTTTATTCTATAAATTTAATTTTACTTACTTATTTTTTTTCAGCAGCGCTAAAATAGCGCTTTGCTTCATTATACTGTAATTTTGATCACTTTGTGAATTTTTCCTGTTCGATTGATGATACTGTCGCATGTCTTTTAAATATTCCAAACACAGAATTAGTTGTACCTCATTTTCGTTAATCATTGCCTCACACATTTTTTCCATGTCTTTTGCTTTAGCTAATCGGATTCATTTGTCATCTTGTATAACTTCGTAAGATTTCATACATTCCAAAAACGATACGATGACCCATAAGGAAAAAATTGCGAATGTTTCTCATTAACTGCATACGAATGACATCGTCATTCATGTGAAAAATATTTTTTCCGAAATTTAGGCTCTAAACGAGTTTCGTCAAAGTTTTCTAGATCGTATTATCAGATACATATTATTGCTATATAATGCATTTACATACAATTCACAATTATTATACACACAATTATTACTCGCTTAAAAAGAGTAGACTAAATTGAAAATACTGAAATACAGGATTGTGAGTAATTTCTTTACAACCATAGCCTATACGGCGGTAAAATATCGGCCTGTAACCGCTAGATTCTTTTCCTTTCAATACTTATTGCAACAATTGTCTGCGGAAGTTCTTCGTCATCGAAAATGTTATTCAAGCTGCTAATAGAAGAACCATATCTTAAAAGGTGTGCTTTCAATCGTGGTGCTTATCAAACAGTTCGTGGTAACGAACTGTAGTAAGGAGCGATCCGGCTCAATAGTAACCAAAACTCTAAAAAATTGAATTTTGATATAAATAGCTACATCAAAAGAATCGCATTTTAATGCTGATTTTAAATATATAAGTTTCATCAAGTTTAGTCTTAGCCATCAAAAGTTACGAGCCTGAGAAAATTTGCCTTATTTAGGAAAATAGGGGGAAACACCCCCTAAAAGTCGTAGGATCTTAACGAAAATGACACCATCAGATTCAGCGTATCAGAGAACCCTACTGTAGAAGTTTCAAGCTCCTATCTACAAAAATGTGGAATTTTGCATTTTTTGCCAGAAGACAAATCACGGGTGCGTGTTTATTTGTTTGTTTTTTTGTTTTTGTTTTTTTTTTTTTCCCCAGGGGTCATCGTATCGACCAAGTGGTCCTAGAATGTCGAAAGAGGGCTCATTCTAACGGAAATGAAAAGTTCTAGTGCCCTTTTTAAGTGACCGAAAAAATTGGAGGGCATCTAGGCCCCCTCCCACGCTCATTTTTTTCCCAAAGTCAACGGATCAAAATTTTGAGATAGCCATTTTGTTTGGCATAGTCGAAAATCTTAATAACTATGTTTTTGGGGATGACTTACTCCCCCACACTCCCTGGGGGAGGGGTTGCAAGTTACAAACTTCAACCAGTGTTTACATATAATAATGGTTATTGGGAAGTGTACAGACGTTTTCAGGGGGATTTTTTTGGTTTTGGGGGTAGGGTTGAGGGAGGGGGCTATGTGGGAGGATCTTTCCTTGGAGAAATATGCCATGGGGGAAAAAATTCAATGAAAAGGGCGCAGGATTTTCTAGCATTACTATAAAAAAAAAAATGAAAAAATAAACATGAAAACGTTTTTTCAAATGAAAGTAAGGAATAGCATTGAAATTTAAAACAAACAGAGATTATTACGCATATGTAGGGTTCTAAAAATACTTTAGCATAAAGAGCGAGGTATTTAGGAGGAGATAAATACCTCACTCTTTATGCTAAAATATTTTTAGTGATTTCAACTATTTATTCTACGGCCTATTTGATTCAGGGGTCATTCTTAAAGAATTGGAACAAAACTTACGATTTAGTGTAAAGAGCGAGGTATTAACGAGGGTACAAACCCCCTCGTACATATAATAAAAATATAAGAATATAAAAGTTTGTTACGTAAGTTAATTCTTAAGTTACGTATATTTTTTACTAATAAAAACGTTCGTTGAATATTAAAAGTTCTAGTAGCCTTTTTAAGTAACCGAAAAATTGGAGGGCAGCTAGGCCTCCTTCCCCACCCCGTATTTCTCAAAATCGTCTGATCAAAACTAAGAGAAAGCCATTTAGCCAAAAAAAAATTAATATACTAATTTCATTTCAATAATTTATGTGCGGAGAGCCAAAATCAAACATGCATTAATTCAAAAACGTTCAGAAATTAAATAAAAAAAACTAGTTTTTTTAACTGAAAGTAAGGAGCGACATTAAAACTTAAAACGAGCAGAAATTACTCCGTATATGAAATGGGTTGTCCCCTCCGCAGTCCCTCGCTCTTTACGCTAAAGTTTTTAGTTGTTTTAAAAAGTAGAATTGTGGCAAAGAGTCAAACTTTAGCGTAAAGAGCGTGGAACTGCGGAGGAGACAACCCATTTCATATACGGAGTAATTTCTGCTCGTTTTAAGTTTTAATGTCGCTCCTTACTTTCAGTTAAAAAAACTAGTTTTTTTTATTTAATTGAAACTAATGAACGAGATCAAAGAGCAATGTTATCTTCTGTTGAAGATTCTCACTTTATAGCATATCTAGTGCCCTTTATGTAAAAAATAATGAATAAATACGGAATACGGGCACATATCTCATCTGATACTTTATGATTTTCTGGAATATTTTAAGATAATTTAGATAGATGATAGATATATCATACAGTCTTGACCGCATTTTTCAGTTTAATTAAAAAAAAACAAAAAAAAAACACTTGAGTTCCACTTTATCATGCAAAACGTACAAGACGTACACACTTTTTCTAGTTTTACACCTTCAAAATTTTGAAGAATCAGGAAATCTTCATCAGAATTTGAAACATCATATATTGCAGATGAAGAATCTACAAAATCATGCTTTCATTCCTTTGTGTCAAAGATCCCTCAAATGCTTTTCTTTAAACCTGATTTTGAGATAGGGATGAAGGTTCAAAAATTACTTTGATGGGAATCTTATGCTAAAAATTATTAACTGCTGGAAAGCTTGAGTTTTAAAGGTTTAGGTGGGGTTTTGTTCGGTATGTTGCGGCGTACACATTTAGAAATATATTAGATCGCTTCCTATCCGTCGACGGCAGTACTTAATAAGACGTGTTTAAAACAGATAATTTCTTTATACATGTCATATCTCAATAAACTGTGCCTATTTAACTAGATTTTATTGATTTTCTTTAAAATTTATTTTGTTTCTTATTGGATGATTTATCAAAAAGTTCACTATGGTAAAGAAAATGCAAGTAAGGAGAAACTCGGCCTATAGCAGCCAAAACTTTCAAAACAGAATTGTAAAAACAATAAATAAAAAAAAAAAATTTATATCAGTATTTATATGCTGATTGATATGCTTCATAAGCATATAAAATTCATTAAGGTTAATGTTACCCCTCAAAAGCTACGAGCCTGAGAAAAAAGGGGGGGAACTCCCCGGAAAATCAAGCAACCTTAATGAAAATTGCATCATTAGACTCAGCATATCAGAAAATCTTATTGTATAAGTTTTAAGCTCCTATCTATAAAAATGAAGAATTTTGTGAGTTTGCCAGATGAAAGATCACGGATACGTGTTTATTTGTTGTTTTTTGGTTGTTTTTGTTTTTTTCCAGGGGTGATCGTATAAAACCAATAGTCCTTGGAGATTGGGAGAGGGCTAATTCCAAAGGAAACCGCAAGTAATAGTTTCCTTTTTAAGTGGCAAAAACGATTTGAGGACAAGTAGTCTCACTCCCGCGCCTCTTTTTTCTGCACAAACATCTTATCAAATTATAATATAGCCCTTCGATTCAATAAGCATGCCTCTGAGGATGACATGACCCCCAGAGTCCCTGAGGAAACGGCTGTAAGCTACGCAATTTGCCCATTGTTTACACACAGTATTGTTTACTGGGAAACAAAAAAAAAATTTGTTTTGGGGGGCGGTTTCCAAGGAAATAATTTTCTGCTGGGAGCAAAGTTTCCATGGGGGATTTCCAGGAAAATTTTATACAAGGGGAGAGAGAATAAGATTTCCTAGTATGATTTGAAAAACGGCCAAAAAATAAAATTAAAAAAAAAATTTCTCAACTGAAAGTAAGAGCAACATTGAAATTTAATACAAACAGAAATTATTCCGTATATGTGGAGGGCTTCCCGTTCCTCGACCTTCGCTCTTTACGCTAAATTCTTACTTTTTGTCACAGTTCTTTAAGAAAGACTGAATTCAAATGAAAAGTATTCTAAGGACCTCTAAGACTTAGCGTTGAGCAAGGGGCAGCCCCTCTCATATTCGGAATAATATCTGTTCGTTTTAAGTTCTAATTTTGTTCCTTACTTTCGGCAGGAAAAACTTGTATTTTATTGAACCATTCACATGTTAAACATTTTGGTTTCTTATCAGACAAATTACTTCGGACAAATGCTTATATTTTATGCTCTCTGTCTGCGTATATTTTATGCTCCCTTGTCTGAGTTACCAGTGAAACATGTTTGAAACTAGAGTTTATGTCCCTTTTTTTATCATGACGGGGTTTTGGTACTTGAAAAATGTACAAAAAAAACTCATTCAGTTTTTTTGTGAACATACAAGTTAGTATTTCCACTAAGACCGTTTTTGTTTTTAGTACTTCAATGAAAAATTAGTTTTCCTCAATGGTTCACTTTTTCATACAGTGTAGGGTGTGCATATTACTATGTTTCCGTATTTTCATTAATATAGAGCACTTGCTATGGCGGAAAAATTTTATTGTTGCACTTACTTGGCTCTTTGCTAGTTTTGACGGACATTATTTTGTGTTTCCTTTTCATTTCATATTTCTTCCTGTATCTCTTGCCAAGCTTCAGCTGTTCCGGACAGTAGCCATCACTCTGAATTCTTATATGAGTTCCTGAAACGCAATCAATATGTTTGTCTTAAGATCTCTTAATTCCCAATAGAGTCTAAGAGGATAGAATCTGGATTTAAATGACTAGAATTCTTCAAAATATTTACTGTGTTTTTCTAAAAAGTCCAGGGTTCCCAAAAAATTTATTTTTACGCCACTCTTCATTGTCTTAAGTAATTAATTCTTATGTTATCTCTTTATATGGAGAGGGGCAAAAGTGATAAAATCGACTTTATAGGCCATTTGGCCTGTATTTTGGAAATTAAATTACTCTCTCTAAAAACAACTGAGGTTAAAACCCTTTAAGCTAATCAAAGAATTAAGACAGTAGTGACCAATAATTTTCGTCAGTAATTAGACTTATTCATTTTTAAACTTATCCAACAGTTCGTGGTAACGAACTATAAGTACGGAGCAACACGGCTCAATAGTAACCGAAACTCTATAAATCGAAATTTTGATATCAATACATATATCAAAATATTTGGTGTATCATGCTGATTCCGAATATATAAGTTTCATTAAGTTTAGTGTCTTCCCTTTTCGCCTTAATATTCTAAGCCTTATAAGTTGTTGCAATTGAAGTGGTAGTTGGAGTAATTTAGTAGCAGCAGTAGCATAAGGAAATGTAGCAGTGGTATTAGTGTTAATAGTGACATGCAGATGTTACCTTTTTGTCAATTGATCTTCCCCTTTAAGTATTCTTCGAAAGTTTCAACTTAAAATCCAAATAAATTCTTGAGATACGCCCTTTTGACAATCTGCATGCGCACATTGTGTATTGATTTAGTTCAAATCTCCCTCAACATTGTGTCAAATTTTCACCCTCACACATGTAGCCTTAAATGTAGTAGTATCACAGCAGTAGTGGCAGTAGTAGGAACAGTAGTAGTAGTAATAGTGTATAAATATCAGTAGTAACAGTAGTAGCAACAGTATTAATAGCAGCAGTGACAGGTACATTTTGCCTTTATTTACAGGTACATAAATATCAGCAATATTTATGCATAAAGTATCTTTTGATTAAGTTAAACTTTCCCCTCATCCTCAGATATTTTTTTCAATATCCTCAGCATTAGTATTACTCTCTACAGAAGTAGTAGTTTTAGTTATAGTAGTAGTAGTAGTACTTGTGGTAGCAATAGAAGCAGCAGTAGTTTTAGTAGAAGTGCACATATTGCCTTTTTGGTCAATTGATCATCTACCTAATCATTTCCTGAACATTCCAAATTAATATGCCCAGTCATTCCTAAGTTACAAACTTTTGACAACCAGTATATACATAACATGTTATGATTTAGGTCAACACTTCCCTCAACATTCAATGAGAGACTCATCGTAATGCACTTTGTATTTTTCGGAAGTAGAAGTCAAAATTAAATTAATAAATTTTAGATCTTTTCACTTTTATAATTTCAATAAATCAAATATTATTAACATCTTAAGGAATACATTTCAGCATATACAAGCACATTCATTCGTATTTTTTTCAATAAAGTGCAAATTATGCTCTGGCCTAGTAAAATTTCTGCTGGTTTTTAATTTGACTCGATTATTTATTGTAATTTCTGTTCGTTTTGGGTTTCATTTATTTATCGATGCTAATTTGTGGAAATTTTACGCTTGGTAGATTATTTTATTTTATGTTTGCTCATTCCTTGTTTAATTCAGTTGTCTACTTTTCTTCGAAAAACTTAATTTGTGGAAAGTGTTTTTTATTAATTTCCATAAAAACTGTCTTGGCTAACAATTACAATACATCTTCAAATAATTTTCATATTTAAAGAATTTAACCATGTTCTGATAGTTAATGTTTTGACTTTCAATCTCAACTTCCTATTGCCTTATCATGGGCAGCACAATAGCACTACCAAGATAAAGAATGTATTATTCGTTTTCCCCAAGGCACATCGAAGAGAAGAAGTTGTGGTAAAGGAGTTGGGGGAAGTTTGACAAGCCGTCTGCATAAAGGTTGTCACACGAGCGTATCAACAATATCTTAGGAATGATCTGATGTGTGAAGTTGAAAGTTACAGGGCTTGTTGTGGGGGATATTAGACTAACCAAAAGAATACTATTAACACTGCTGCCACTACGGCTTACAGTATTAAGTTGACGATCTCAGGACTAGTTGATGGATGTGTACAACTAACAAAGAGACACAATGTCATTTTAACACTACTACTAATGCTACGACTGGGACTTCTAATGAGGCTAAATGCATTAAAGTGAAACATTTTAGGAAATAATTATAGGAATGCTGAGCTAAAACAAAAAAAATGTACAGTTAGGTTGTAAATAAGGGTGTATGAGCACTATTAGTACTGCTGCTAATATAAATCTTATGAAGGCAAATGATGTTAATAAGGAACATTCAAGGACTATTAAAGAAGATGTTGGGCTAAATCAAAAACATTATACGAGTGCAGGTTATCAACAGGACATAACAGAAATCTCTCCGAAACAGCTTAAATTATTCAGCTGAAACTGTCAGGAAAAGAGGAGGAGATGTTGTACTTCGCCAAAAAGGCACAATGTGAACACCATTGCTGCTTACTACTAATACTACTGTTGCAGTCACCAATACTAATCCTGTTGCTCCAACTATTACTTTTGCTAGGGTGTACCCCGGAATAGATATACAGTAGAAACTTTCATGAACAGTTTATGTTGCTTTGAGACTAAATCAAAAGGCACTATGTGTATGCTGGTTACCATTAAAACATCTCAGCAATATCTCAAGAGCAACTGATGGTATTAACTTTCAGGGCTACTACTATTACTACTTGATCTCTTATAGTTGAAATGAATCAAAAGTGTATAATTGTATCCACGTTGTCAAGACAGCACAGATACAATGTTTCGGGAAAAATATACAGATTTCGAAAAGGGCACATGTTATAAAAAATTGGTGAAACATTTCCTCCAACATATAAATAGTAAGCTAAACAATGGATTTTTACAGAAAAAATCGAGAAGATTTAAAATAGTCTTTTCTTTCCCAATGAAAAAGATTATGTCAACAGAAACGAACATATGCTTATTTTAAAAAGCTTTTTCCACAAAATAAGTTTTTCAAATAAAAGTAAAGAGTTATGTTAAACCAAAAATGAGCGGAATAAAAGTCAAATAATTTTTCGAGTGCAGAACTACCACAAATCTCCATAAATTAATAAATGAAACCCAAAAACAAAAATAAATTACAGTAAATGATCGATTTAGACTCAAAACAAGTAGAAACTAAGATTAGTAGGGCTGACACCCTCTATGCCTTCTGAAGACAATTGGACTTTACTGAAAATATTTATTCTTTAAACTCTCAACAATTTTGGATCTTTTAAGTTGAAAAAGTCAAAACATTTAAAATGTATTTTGTATTTAGTAAAGTGCAAATTGTGTTCTTGTCTTCAGACTAGAATATTATTTAGAACTTCTCAGACTAAGACATAATCAGAACTTCTAAGTTTCAGCTTGGTTTGAGTTTGAATTGATTATGTATTGTAATTTCTGTTCGTTTTGCCTTTCATTTATTCATTGATGGTGATGTGTGGTAGTTTCACGCATGGAAAATTATTTAACTTTATTTTTGTTCATTTTTGGTTTAATGTAGCTCTTTACTTTTCTTCGAACACATAATCTTATGAAATTTTTTTGGGATTAATAACAATAAAAGAAGCATTGGACTCAGGGATTTAATAAGATATTATGGAGACAGTAATAACAAAAAAAGCAGGTAATTTTTTACTATGAATGTATGCTGAATGAAATAGTCAGTCAATTATTCAAACAATTGATGGTGTTGTTTCTAGAGATGTTAAGTTAAAAATTCACTACTTAGCAGTTCTAAGTTTCAGTTCTTAAAAAAAAATCACCCTCGTGTTTCGGTTGCTTTCTGGCTCGAAAGGTTGACTAGTAAGTCAATCTTGAGATGTTCAGCACAAATCCACTGATAAAACAGCAATGGAAAACTGTTTTTTTTTTTTTTTTTTCATATTATAATGGTCAGATATTCAAAACTATATAGAGCGTGCCATCAAGGTTTTTGTATTCCGTACTGCGCATAGAAAGACTAATGCTCTTATTTGCGGACAAAAATAACCGAGGGTATCAACACAACTAGCCTACACCATATTTTGAATTTTTTCGTTTGATACGTTTTCTCCAAGAAATATTCAAATGTGTTTAAAAATATGCACTGGAAAATGAGTAGCTAGACATTGTTTGCTTCGAAAAAGTCAACCACTTAAGCTATTCAAAAAAAAAACGTCTTCGTACTGAAAAAACGATTTCGTACTGAGATTGGATTTTTTCAAATCAGATTTCAAGTTCCAATCTTTTCAAATATGAATCATATGCTTATAACTGAGTCACTTCAGACACTTGCCTAAAGTTCTTCCTTTACTGTTAAGTACACCCTATAGTTTGTATTGTTTTGACTTTTTTCAAGATGCAACAATTCTGTACGCCATACTCCCTATGTTTTGTTCGGCTTACTGAAACAGCTTAATGGTGTATTTTTATAATCATTAATTTACAATGAAGTATTTATGACCATAGATCACAAAAACCTTTCAACTTTATTTAGAATTGCTTACCTGAAATACAGGCTTCCCTGTGAAGCAAGCAATGATTATCGTATGACCTGCCATCTGATCCGCAAGCAGGGTTGAAATGATCTGAACAATCTTGGACACAAACACACGCAGGTATACCTAATGAATCACTCTTACACTCTCTTCCAGCACGGCAAATAATCTTTGCACACATATCTTCACCTGAAAGTTAGGAAATAAGCTTCTATTTTTGTATGTTAAACAATCTTGTAGTCAATAAGCATGAGAAAGAAAGGTCATATATAAGCTTTCGAATTATATTTTTGTTCAGGCTTGTATATCCCTTCGTTGAATTAATTGAAAAAAAAAACATTCCTAAGAGCTACATTAAACTTAAAACCAGCAGAAATAAAGTACTATAATAAATAAAACTAAAAGGGATAGGAAATACTATCAAAGAATAAATGAAACCAAAAACGGACAGCAATTAAAATAAATGATCATACCAAACACTATTAGAACAGATAATAATATAGAAGAGTAGCCCTAAATGTATTTTGAAAATACTAAAAATTAAATTGAATACTCAAGACAAACTTTAAATAACATAAATTACTACAAACAGGAGTTTGGCTACTACCCCCTTCCCCTTTTTCCAACAGTAAAAATTTCTAAGGCCTATTGCGTCACTTGCGTTTTATCATAAAACAAAGAGACAAAACGAATCTCAAGATAAAAAATACAAACAGGACTAAGGTCAATTATTAGACCCTTTAATTATTTTAAACAAACTGACTGTTACATTTTTGATCAGTATTGAGAAGGCACTTAAAAACAACAAGGAGGACCTTTTGCCCTAAAAGCATTTTCAACACGCCCTTAAAGTTTTAACTAAGTACACTAAGCTGTGCCTGAGATATTGATGATGCATACTTTTGAAAAGCTGGACACCGCATAATGTGTTTTGTTTTGGCCAGCATCCCCCTCAAAATGTACAGAGAGTAGTAGTAACAGCCGCAGTAGCGGTATTAATTACCATGAAAGCTTCAAATTAGTACCTTTTACCGTTCCTAAGACACCGCAAATTCCCCTTTTGACAATCTGGATGCACATAGTGTCTTTCGATTTACTTCCACATCCCCTATACATTCCCTGAAGTTTCAGCCCAGTTCTTTTTGTATTTCCTCGATGAACTTAACAGTAGAAATGAAATCATTCAGGGTAGTAGCTTGCTAATTTCCGGAATCAAAACCTTCTAAATTCAGAATAACCACTCGTTATTTTAGTATCATTTGAAAGGCAATAAATAAAATAGATGACATAACACTATACAATGGTGTAATTCTTACCTTTTCTGAGGCCTTCCTGGTCATACTCGTCGATGCCCTGCAATAAATTAAAAATAGTGATAGTAGAAAAATGTTCTAAAACCTTGGAGGCTGAGAATGGGCAAAAAGCAAATAATTTGAAATTTTATATCAATTTGATAAATAACATCGTCAATGTTTCTGTTGGTCATACGGCACAAAAGTCCCAATAAGAGAGATTTATACTTTGAAAAATACGAATGTTGACCGAAAAAAGAAGACCTATATTTAACATTTTTAAAAGCTAGAGAATATGAGGCATCCCATATCTCCGTGTAATGTTTGATTGAATTTTAGAAACCATCAATAAACCACTCGTGAGTCTTATCTGGGAACAAATATTTGAACTATTTTAGGCAAGATTCAGATTTTGAAAATCGATCATGGCAGCGGCTGTGGCAGCAAAAATCCAAACTAATTAGACAGATTCGATAAAAAATAAACAAACTAAGATCTGACTTTCATCTTACCTAAAATTGCACCGCCTTACAAAAGGTTTCTCCAGGACATTACCGAAAAACAAACGGCTAATGTTGCCACAGAAGGAACGCGTTGGCTTTGTCCAGTTTTTTTTCTTTTTACTCTAGCAGTAATTATTTTAACGCAAGAAACTGGTAAGGGCCTAACCTTTGCAGTTTTACACAAAATATTAGCCTCAGGCAGGACTGATGAACATGAAAACACAGTTTAGAAAGGCGCGCGTAGTCCTTGCTTAGGGCCAAAAGAGATGGTCACCACTTGTCCTTGATCAAGAGCCTACGGTTCATGAGCTAACACAGAGCCTTATAGATAGTGTCGAGGGAACTATCCGAGAGTGCTCCTTGATCCTTCAGTTTTTTCAGGTCATGCGTCTCCTTCAATGTTGAAAGTTACGTTCTAGCTTGCAGCCAGATCGGCATCAGTTTCAAACTGAAGTTAGACTAAAATATGAAAGCTTAATGTACGACAGTTTCGTGGTCCTGTTATCAAAATTAAACGAAAAAAAAACAAGTTTTTTTAAATGAAAGTAAAAAGCAACATTAAAGCCTAAAATGAGCAGAAATTACTCCGAATATGAAAGGGGCTTTTCCTCCTCAACACCCCGCTCTTTACGCTAAAGTTTGACTCTTTGTCTTAACTCTATTTTTAAAACATTAAGAAACTTTAGCATAAAGAGCGGGGCGTTGAGGAGGAAAATACCCTTTCATATTCGGAGTAATATCTGTTCGTTTAAAATTTTAATGTTGCTCCTTACTTTCATTTAAAAAAAACTTGTTTTTTTTATTTAATTTCTGGACGTTTTTGAATTAATGCATGTTTTGATCTTGGGTCTCCACACATAAGTAATTAAAACGAAATTTGCATATTAGTTAACTGCAATTTTGAAAATTTTTGGGAAGATTTTGAGAAAAAACGAGCGAGGGAGGAGGCCTAGTTCCTAGTTAGGAGATCCTCCGATTTTTGATCACTTAAAAAAGCAACTAGAACTTTTAACTTTCGCAAACGTTTTCATTGGTAAAAAATATACGTAACTTACGAATTAACTTACGTAACGAACTTCTATATTCGTATGTTTTTGTTTTTATTGCGTATATGAGGGGTTCAATCCTCGTCGATACCTCGCTCTTTACACTAAAGCTTAAATTTTGTCCCAATTCCTTAAGAATGACATCTGAATTACAGAGGCCACAGAATAAATAGTTGAAATTACTAAAAATACTTTAGCGTAAAGAATGAGATATAACGAGGATGTAAACCCCTCATATACGTAATAATTTTTGTTCGTTTTAAGTTTTAATGCTGCTCCTTACTTTCAGTAGAAAAAACTTTCCATTTCTCCATTTCCATTTCCAAGTTTCTCCATGGAGATATCCTCCCACGAAACACACCCTCAACTCTCCCCCTAAACCGAAAAAATCCCCCTGTGAACGTCTGTACACTTCAGTGTACAACGTCAGTAACAGACGTTCATAACAGACGTATATGTAAACACAGGTCAAATTTTGTAACTTGCAGCCCTTCCCACAGGGACTGCGGGGTAGTAAGTCGTCCTAAAGACATAGTCATTAGGTTTTTCGACTATGGTGAATAAAATGAATATCTCAGAATTTTGATCCAGTGACTTTTGGGAAAAATGAGCGTGGGAGGGGGCCTAGGTGCCCTCCAATTTTTTTGGTCACTTAAAAAGGGCACTAGAACTTTTAATTTCCGTTAGAATGAGCCCTCTCGCAACAATCTAGGACCACTCAGTCGATACGATCACCCCTGGGAAAAAAAAAAACAAAACAAAAAACAAACACATGAACACGCATCCGTGATCTGTCTTCGGGCAAAAAATGCGAAATTCCACATTTTTGTAGATAGGAGCTTGAAAATTCTACAATAGGGTTCTCTGATACGCTGAAGTTGATGGTGTGATTTTCGTTAAGATTATATTACTTTTAGGGGGCATTTCCCCGTATTTTCTGAAATGAGGCAAATTTTCTCAGGCTCGTAACTTTTGATGGGCTTAACTGATCTTGATGAAACTTGTACATTTAAAATCAGCATCAAAATGCGATTCTTTTTATGTAAATATTGGTATCAAAATTCCATTTTTTTAGAGTTTCGGTTACTATTGAGCCGGGTCGCTCCTTACTACAGTTCGGTTCCACGAACGGTTTGATACTTTTTCAAAATGATAATAAGAAAATTTAGAGATCCAAGACAAACATTCGTCAGATAAATCCAAAAAATGAGTCTAATAAATGGGGGCTTGCATGGCTTGGAAGATATACCTCTGAGGCTGATATTGGCATGTCCCTTCTGGAGATATATTTTACTTACCTTTTGAATCTGCGAGAAAATGTCAATTATATCCTTTTTTAAGGCTGAGAAGCAACCAGGGGAAAAGGAGTACGGGAGAAAAGACTGCCAGCCCTCTAAACACTTCGAACAGTCAATAGGGAAGCATACATTTCTATTCCAATTGCCTGCTACCTAGTTTCTAGACCTTTCGTATGAAGTTAATAAAAAAAAGAAAACAATATAATTCGCATTTCTGAAAAAAATTCAAATGAATGTGCATTGTCAGTTCAATATACATATGCTGATATTTAGTTCTTAAAATCTTAATTAAGTTTTGCTTCTTAAAGTTACAAAAGTAAAAACATTTAAAAGAATTTTTCAGTAAAGTGCAAATCATATTCTGGCTTTTAGAAAGCATAGGGATTTTGAGCCCTACTTATGTTAATTTCTGCTCTTTTTGAGTTTGACTCGGTTATTTATTATAATTTCTGTTCGTTTGGGATTTCATTTATTTATCGATACTGATTTGTGGTAGTTTTACGCTTGGTAGATTATTTGATTCTTTTTTGTTCATTTTTGGTTTAATGGAGTTCTTTGCTTTTAAAAAAAATTATTTTGCGGAAAAAGGTTTATTGATTAATTGCTGTTCGTTTTATATTCAAATAGTCTTTTTCAGGGAAAAATAAAATAATAGTTTCAATCTGTATGGTTTTTCTTTAAAAATTCATAGCTTGGTATGCTATTTGCATGCTGGAGAAACTTTTTTAGCAATTTTAAACAACATAAACCCTCTTGAAAATCCTAACACAAATAGTACTATTTGATTTAATTAAAATACTGATTGATTTAATTCTCTAGTTGACCTGATAAATAAAAATAAATACCATTCCCAAAAAAAACTATATTTATGCTTTTTCACAGGTTGGATTCATTTACAATCTTTTGATTCTAGTCAAATATTAAAAGCGAAAGTAGTAATAGAAGTAACCCCGAAAGTTCGAGCTTAATACCCTCAGTCGTTCTTGGTATATAGCTGAGATGTCTTATTGGCAACTAGCATATAAACAGTGCGTTTTGATTTATTTTTAAAGTAATATTTAGTTTTCAAGCATAACGGCAAATAACATAACTGTGGGGGGAGGGTTGACCTACCCAATATCCCCAGAGATATAGTTACTAGGCTGTTCAGCTATGCCGAACAAAATGGTTGTCTTGAAATTTTGATTGGAAGTTTCTGAAAAATTATGAGCTAAAGAGGAGGGCTGATTACCCTACAATCACTTTTGACTCCTAAGAGGACATTAGAACTTTTAATTTTCAATCAAATTAGCTCCTTTAAAATATCAATGATATTACTAGCTATGATAGAGCATCACTGCCTATTTCCTTATATGCCCTATATTGCTTATATGGCCTTTTAATACCTGCATGCATATAGGTTTTTCGTTTAATTGAAACTCCCCTTAAACATTCCCTAAAAGTTTCAACTTGATGCCATTTGTGTCGTTAATTACAGTGACCGTAGAAACAGCATTAAATGTATGCACAGATTGTCTTCTGGCAAGCTCAAAATCTGCAACCTATGAAGGTATGAAGGTGAAATTTCCCGAGAATATTCCTGTTGTTATAATGACAACCTACCATCCGTATGCAGGTTGTCAAAAGGGCACATCAGCAATATTTTAGGAACAGTTTCGTGTGTAAAATTAAAACTTACAACACTTGTTGGGGGGATGTTGAACTAACCAAAAGACAACATTTGGGTCATAATACTACTACTTCTACTCCTACAACTACTCCCCTAGACTCTGGTGGTTTGCATCAACCCCAAAAGTCTTGCTATATTATCTTTGGACTATTTTGAATAAAAAGACTTTCTTAAAAATTGTTATTCAATGTATTGCGGGAAAACACGACGTTTTGTTTTTTTGGGGGAGGTAGCTGCCTTCTCATTACTTTGACTCTTAAAAAGGGCACTGGAAATTCATATTACGAATCCAATGAGTCCCCTCCGAAGTAGATATAACCACTTTTTCTATAAACACCTTAGATGCCCCAGGGCCATAGCTTACAACCCTTGCCCTGAGAGCTGTGGGGGCGAGAGTTTCTTCCTGAAAGAAATAATTTCTGGACTCTTTAACTACAATGAACAAAATTTATATCTCCAAATTTTGATTGCCTTTGGGGAAATGATAAGAAGGGGTGGTTGCTCTCAGATCACTTTGACTCTTAAAAAGGGCAATATAACTTTCAACTTGAAATCAAGTGTGCCCCATATGAAGTTTTTGCAATCACCCATTCCATAAAAATCCTACATGACCCCAAACCATGACTTAAAACCCTATTCCCAGGGCACTGGGGGGGGGGGTGTCAACCCTAGTAGCATTGTTTTAATTCCTTGGATGATTTTAAGCAAACTTACTATCTCACAATTTTAATCATATTCATTTGGTAAAGAGGGGTTATCAGAATGGAGGAGGCTAGCTGCCCTCCATCAATTTTGACTCTTAAAAGGGAACTTTTTCCCTTTCCATTTCCAATTTTTAACCAAACTTTAACCAATTTTTAACTCTAAAGTTTATACAACTATCACTTCCATAAAAACCTTTAAAACCCCCTGGAAATGACTTACAACCCTTGCCCCTAAGCTCTGGGGTTTGTTTCAACCCCAAAAGCTTTTCTATGTGATATTAAGACTATTTTGAATAAAATAGCTATCTCAAATTTCTATTAGATCCATTTCGGGACAATACGACGTGTGTGTGTGAGGGGGGGGGGTAGCTGCCCTCCGATCACTTTGACTCTTAAAAAGGACACTAGAACTTCTGATTACCAATCCAATAAAACCCCTCCGAAGTTTCTTTGACCACGCATTCTATAAAAACCTTATTTGCCCCCAGGGCATAACTTACAACCCTTGCCCTGAGGACTGGGGTTTTTTGTATCCTTAAAGACATAATTTCTCGGACGGTTGTTAGTTGTCCTCCCATCACTTTTGACTATTAAAAAGGGCACTAGCCCTTTCAATTTCCAAACGAATGAGCCCTTTTTGAAATTCTACGACAACTCCTTCGATTCGAAGTCCCGGTGTAAACATAAAATAATAAATAATACATTGTGCCAACATTTTCCTTCACTTAGGCACCGCTATTGCGTTGTCTATGATAGTCATATATTTCGATACATACTATAGTTCACAGACTTCCTTATTTCAACTCTCGAAGAAAATTTTCGTTCCTACAAAACGATAAAAACTAATCTTCACTTCCCTTTACTTTTTTGGAAACGTAAAACACACTTATTCGTCTGAAGTAGGATGATAATCACAAAAAACGGTCTAGTATTCTATTAAACTATTCGTGGTAATGTGCAGCAAATAAAGAGACGGATATGAAAGGAATATGAAAGTGATGGGTCGTAGAACTAGCTCTGCGTAGTAATATCAAAGGGTTGTACTATAGTGTTTATTTTTATTTTTTTTTTTGCAGATTTCTTCTAATTTTTGATTTTCTATTTCGTGGAAAATTATACCATACACAAATTATGAAGTAAAAAGGTTTCGGCTATAAATTATGCAAAAATAACAATTAAGCCCGCATCGTGAATTTCTGCCGCAAAAAAGCAGAATATGTTGTCCTGGGTCTATTTAAGGCTAAGACTTTGGGATTTTGACAACCCCCTCCCTCTTCTCGATTGTCCTGAGTGCCCCAGGCTTTTAATTAAAAAAAGGAATACATACCAATTTAAAAGAAAGCGAAGAGCATATCCAAGCACAAAAGATGAAGCCGACTTTCGTTTTCTGAAATAATAAAGATGCGAATCGTTAGTTCAAACTGTTCAGACAAGGTGGAACAAATTATTCTTTCACCAATTCTAACCCTTAAATTTTCAACTTATTCGGTGTTTGCCATCGCTAACGATATTCTTCTAGTTGCTTTTAGAAGAATTTCCAAAAATGTTCAAATCGATACCACTTTATTTCAAAGATTCTAATCAATTATGGATTATGGATTCTAACTTTATTTCAAAGATTCTAATCAATTATGGATTATGGATTCTAATCAATCTATTTATGGAAAAAAACAAAACAATCATTACTCATTACAAGCAAATCCAATTGTAAATTATAGTACGAAACGAGGCTGAAAAACCTAGGGATTGTCTACACGCAAAAAATCAAAGACTTGCTCAAATATTTTCTTAAAGGAAAGATGCGATATTTTTACTATTTGTCAACGTTTTTACCAAAGTCCTCAGGTTAAGCAGGCTTTTCGCAAGAGATTTTTGTTATTTTTGCCGTTCAATCAAACAGTTCGTGGTAACGAACTGTAGTAAGGAGCCACCCGGCTCAATAGTAACCAAAACTCTAAAAAATGGAATTTTGAAACCAATAGCTACATCAAAAGAATTGCATCTCAATGCTGATTTTAAATATATAAGTTTCATCGAGTTTAGTCTTACCCATCAAAAGTTACGAGCCTGAGAAAATTTGCCTTATTTTAGAAAATAGGTAGAAACACCCCCTAAAAGTCATAAAACCTTAACGAAAATCAAATCATCAGATTCAGCGTATCAGAGAACCCTCTCGTAGAAGTTTCAAGCTCCTATCTATAAAAATGTGGACTTTTGTATTTTTAGCCAGAAAGCAGATCACGGATGCGTGTTTATTTGTTTGTTTTGTTTTTGTTTTTTTCCCAGGGGTGATCGAATCGACCCAGTGGTCTTAGAATGTTGCGAGGGGGCTCATTCTAACTAAAATGAAAAGTTCTAGTGCCCTTTTTAAGTGACCCAAAAAATTGGAGGGCACCTAGGCCCCCTCCCACGCTAATTATTTTCCCAGATTCAACGGATCAAAAATCTGAGATAGCCATTTTATTCAACGTAGTCAAAAAACCTTATAACTATGTCTTTGGGGACGACTTACTCCCCCAGAGTCCCCGTGGGAGGGGCTACAAGTTACAAACTTTGACCAGTGATTACATATAGTAATGGTTATTGGGAAGTGTACATGTGCTTTCAGGGGGATTTTTTTGGTTGAGTGGAGGGGTTGAGAAGAGGCGGATGTGTTGGGGGAGCTTCCCATCAAGGAATTTTTCATGGGGGAAGAAAATTTCCATGAAGGGAGCGCAGAATTTTCTAGCATTATTAAAAAAACAATGAAAAAATAAATATGAAAAAGTTTTTTCAACTGGAAGTAAGGAGCAGTATTAAAACTGAAAACGAACAGAAATGATTACGCATATGAGGGGCTAACCTCCTCCTAATGCTTCTCTTTTTACGCTAAAGTATTTTTAGTAATTTCAACTATTTATTCTATGGCTTTTGTGATTCAGGGGTCATTCTTAATGAATTGGGGCAAAATTTAAGCTTTAGTGTAAAGAGCGAGGTACAGACGAGGGGGTGAACCCCCTCACATATGTAATAAAAAATGAGAATACAAAAGTCCGTTACGTAAGCTACTTTATAAGTTACGTATATCTTTTACTAATAAAAACGTTCTTAAAAAATTAAAAGTTCTAGTTGCCTTTTTAAGCAACCAAAAAATCGGAGGGCAACTAGGCTTCCTCCCCCGCTCCTTTTTTCTCAAAATCATTCTATCAAAAGCAAGAGAAAGCAATTTAGACAAGAAAAATAAATATGCAAATTTCGTTTTAATTATTCCTCTGCGGAGAGCCAAAATTAAAACATTGATTCAAAAACGTTCAGAAATTTAATAAAAAAAACTAGTTTTTTTAACTGAAAGTAAGGAGCGACATTAAAACTTAAAACGAAGAGAAATTACTTCGTATATGAAAGGGGCTGCTTCCTCATCAACGCCCCGCTCTTTACGCTAAATTTGTTTACTGTTTTAAAAAGAAGAGTTGAGAAGAGTCAGACTTTAAACTTTTTGAGAAAAGCCCAAAGAGCTGCAATTTCTTCTTTTACAGATAGAACATACAAAACTAGTTTTTTTTTAACTGAAAGTAAGGAGCGACATTAAAACTTAAAACGAACAGAAATTACTCCGTATATGAAATGGGTTGTCCCCTCCGCAATCCCTCGCTCTTTACTCTAAAGCTTTTAATTGTTTTAAAAAGCAGAATTGTGGCAAAGATTCAAACTTTAGCGTAAAGAGCGAGGGATTGCGGAGGGGACAGCCCATTTCATATACGGAGTAATTTCTGTTCGTTTTAAGTTTTAATGTCGCTCCTTACTTTCAGTTAAAAAAAACTAGTTTTTTATGTAATTTCTGAACGTTTTTGAATTAATGCATGTTTGATTTTGGCTCTCCACACATAAATGAAATTTGAATATTAATTCCATTTTTGGCTAAATGGCTTTCTCTTAGTTTTGATCAGACGATTTTGAAAATAAGGGATGGGGAAGGAGGCCTAGTTGCCATGCAATTTTTCGGTTACATAAAAAGGCAACTATAAATTTTGATTTTTAACGAATTTTTTTATTAGTAAAAAATATACGTAACTTAAGAATTAACTTACGTAACAAACTTTTATATTCTTTAATTTTTATTATGTATATGAGGGGGTTTATACCCTCGTTAATACCTCGTTCTTTACACTAAATCGTAAGTTTTGTCCCAATTCTTTAAGAATGACCCCTGAATTAGAAAGGCCGTAGAATAAATAGTTGAAATTACTAAAAATACTTTAGCATAAAGAGCGAGGTATTTATCTCCTCCTAAATACCTCGCTCTTTATGCTAAATTATTTTTAGAACCCCTCATATGTGTAATAATCTCTGTTCGTTTTAAGTTTCAATGCTACTCTTTATTTTGAATTGAAAAAACTTTTCCATGTTTATTTTTTCATTGTTTTTTTATAGTAATTTTAGAAAATCCTGCACCCTTTTCATTGAATTTTTCTTCCCCCGTGACATATTTCTCCAAGGAAAGATCCTCCCACATAGCCCCCTTCCCTCAACCCCACCCCCAAAACCAAAAGAAAATCCCCTGAAAACGACTGTACACTTCCCAATAACCATTATTATATGTAAACACTGGTCGAAGTTTGTAACTTGCAGCCCCTCTCCCAGGGACTGTGGGGGAGTAAGTCATTCCCAAAGACATAGTTATTATGGTTTTTACTATGCGGAACAAAATGGCTATCTCAAAATTTTGATCTGTTGACTTTGGAGAAAAAATGAGCGTGGGAGGGGGCCTAGGTGCCCTCCAATTTTTTTGGTCACTTAAAAAGGGCACTAGAACTTTTCATTTCCGTTAGAATGAGCCCTCTTGCAACATTCTAGGACCACTTGGTCGATACGATGGCCCCTGGGGAAAAGAAAAGAAAAACAAACAAACAAACAAATAAACACGCACCCGTGATTTGTCTTCTGGCAAAAAATACGAAATTTCCGCATTTTTGTACATAGGAGCTTGGAAATTATGCTATAGGGTTCTCTGATACGCCGAATGCGATGGTGTGATTTTCGTTAAGATTCTGTGACTTTTAGGGGGTGTTTTCCCCTATTTTCTAATATAAGGCAAATTTTTTCAGGCTCGTAACTTTTGATGACAAAGACTAAATTTGATGAAACTTATATATTTAAAATCAGCATGAAAATCTGATTCTTTTGATGTATATTTTAGCATCAAAATTCCGTTTTTTAGAGTTTCGTTTACTATTGAGCCGGGTCGCTCCTTACTACATTATTATACCACGAACTGTTTGAAAATTTTGGAATATTTATCTCTAAGTATAAGTTAATAATACTTTGGCTATTTTCAAAGGTTCCATTGCTTGGAGAATTTTGTTTTAATTTTATTTTTTGTAAGAAATTTATTTTGATGTCCAAACTACGTTCAATAGAGTACAATAATTACACTTATTCATTCAGTTATTGCAATTAATTTCATTCAATTGCTATTAGCTATGTTAAGTCAGGGTTCAGTTTTTACATTATTACTTAAAGTTTGTGTTCCCTGTGGATCATACAATTTTGTGAAAAGCCTAGAGCTGTAGCTCACACCGAAACAACAAGATGCCGACATCATTAAACTTGTGAATTGCGAATTTACTTCAACTTTTCTCGGAAAATGATCTAAGCTTACTTAAAAGCAGGAAAATTTTCATATTTTTGGAGGTCTCTAAAATACTTTCATCTTACTTCTCAATCTAAAGAAATTTGGGTAAATAGAGGTAGATGGTAGAATAAATAAAGGTAGAATAAACAAACAAATAGTTGGTAGATGAAGTTGAATTTGGGTTGCAAGCTCTTTCACAATATTTTTACGTATCACATTTTTCTCTTTTAAAGTAGACAAGTTTATATTTTGTCTTAATTTATTTACTGACTCTTTGGTTAAATATATACTAGTTTATTGTTTATACAGGAGGGGGATATGGGCTCAAAATGGACTAACAATCCTGTTGACCCTTTTGAGACTTACAACCGTAAGTTCTTGGGCCATTAGGAGCCTAACTAAAAAAAAACTTCCAAAACATAATACCCCCCCCCCAACAAGAAAAAATAGGCCTAAAAAGGGCAAAAAAAAATCAGATCGGCTCGTAACTTCTACCCTTAAGTCTCTGGGCAAAGAGAGTTCAATATAGAAGGAAAAACGGAAAAAAAATGTTGGATTCTGACAAAGGCCTAGTAAACTATTTCCCCACCCCCTCCCTAAAGAAAAAAGTCATTTAAACTTTGAGGAGGATAATCCTCATAAAAATATAAATTTGAATGCCCTTTTAAGGGCCAATTGTGATTTGAGTGCAGCCAGTCTATTGGTCTACCTCATGTTCTCTTTTGTTGCCTAGTCTCCATGTAGCCCCTAGATATTAGATCCAACTTTTGAGACAGGCAGTTTTATTCATAAACGATGAAAAGTCTAACAATATGACTCCAGGGACAACATCATCCCCGCAGCCCCAGGGACATGGCTGTTTCCCAGGTATCTGCAATACCTGGGAAACAGCTTGGAGCATCAGATTGTAGGTTTTATGTAAGGTAGCAACTGAACCTCAAATTTTAACTTTGAGGAGGAGGGGCAGAGTTAAATCAAGAGACAATATATGAACCCTGGTCGTCAAAATTGTATATACGTTCTATCTCTGGAACAATTTAGAGGATGAAGTTAAAACTCCCAAGTATTATTGGAGAAAGAATGGGGAAGGTGAGACAAAGGGACTTCAAATTTTGTGTTAGGGGGAGGAAAATGATTTAAACAATATTTGTCTATATCCACTAAGCATTTTGCATCATAAGCTTCTATGGGATTTATAATATATGCACAGTTAGATAGCGATCTAAATCAAAAGACACTGTTTGTTTTCAGGTTATCAAAGTGGTGTATCTGCAGCATCTATGGAACGCCTTAGATTATCAAGTTGCAACTTTAACGGTGTTTTGAGGTAGAAGGGACAAGTTAACATCGAGCTTTGACTTAAGGAGGAGGTTAGAGCTAAATCAAAACAGACAAAGTGCAGCCTAGTTACAAATTATAATGTTTGAAATATCTCAAAAACGGCCAGGGGGTCGAGTTAAAACTTTCAGGTAGTATTGTGAAAGGAAGGGGAAAGGCTAAATATGTTTGTCTGTGGTCAATCAAAATTTCCTTGCACTATAAACTGCAATGAGACATGGAGGCTATTTATGATAAAGTAGTGATGTAAATCAACAGACACTACATGATCTCATGTTATCAAAATATCACATCTTCACTAACTCGGAAGATCAAGCTAAACTTTTCTTGCAACATCATTTTTTGTGGTGGGGGGATTTATTCTTTAAATTTGGGATTGGGGATGGAGTAAAGGAGGGCTAAATATATTCTGTCTCAAATTTGCCAAAAAATTTGGCACTTTAAGCTTCTATGAAACTAGAATCTATTCACGGTAATACAATGGAGTAACAATGTAAATCGAAGAACACCAAATTTACCCAGTAACGAAAACAAAAGTTTAAGAGTATCTCAAGAATGGCTTGGGAAATCGAGTCTAAACTTTAAGGAGTGTAGGGAGAGGGATAGACCTCAAAGTTTCAATAGGGGAGGAAGCATGGGGTGGATCTATTGATACTAAGCGAATTCAGGCTATCAAAATGGCATACACGCAATGTCTCAGAAACGACTTGAGGTGTGCAATTTAAACTTTCAGATAGTGTTCTGTTTGTGAGGTGACAATGGGATCAATCCACCAAATCCGTTTTTGGGCTGGGATAGGAAACGATTAAAACTGACATATCTCCAATCTACTTAAGTTTTCTTCTATGAGCCCTCATGGAAATTCGATTTTTCTTCACATTATAGTAGCAAGGTAAATCAAAACACAATACTTGACATGAGGTTATCAAAATAGTGTAGAAAGTTTTGATCTTTGTTCCATTTTAAAAATATTGGGAACATTAGGTATTGTTCGAAAAGATTCTATCCTCGGTGAGGTAGCGAAGTACATCGAAAGAGATCATGAATACCACGCCTATCAAAACAGCATGTCTGCAAAATGAGCCAACAATTTTCACTTGGAGGGAGGCAGAGGTAAACAGAAACAACTATGGATCTAGGTTATCAACGTTACTTTCTTGTAAATTCTCAGGAAAAGAAGATGGGGATTTAACTGGTGGACAGTTGGGGAGAGGAAGAAGGCAAATGTGTGAATGTGCGAAAGAACATGTTTGTTTCAAGTCCGTCTTAAAGTTTTCAGACTACTTGCCGCTTGGATCCTTGAAACTCTTCACTGATCCCCCTCCCTACTTTTCCAACCTACCAAATTGTTTAAAGATTTTTCTGTAACTTAAAAATGCATTGTCTTCGTCAGCGAAGAAACTTTTTTATATTTGAAAAACTAACCTTACTTTTTTTGTTTTTTTTTTAATTTCGTAAGGAATTTATTTGACGCTCCAAAATTTTGCGTTTGTATATTAACTTTGAAACTCTCGTTTTATCATCATAACAACAAATGTCATTATGAATTTCTTTTTTTTGTAACTAAAACTCTATGCTTTAACTTTACATTTAAGAAAAACATTCTTATAGCTTATAAAATACTAATTAAAATTTGTATCTCTTTTTGTAACTTAATTTTTTTATGTCGACAAGTTTTGTAAAGAAACTTCTTAGAACTTTAGAACAATAAAATATTTATGCGTTAACTTCGAAGAGATTCTTCTTCTTCCTTTAAGAAACAGTCGAGTCAAATTGGAATTCCATGAGAGTATAAAAAATTAAAATTAAAGAATATAATCAGCAGAATGGACAAGAAAGAAAAACACCTTAAACTCTCCAATTTATGCCATAGAAGAAAGAGGGAATCACTGCAGGAAATAAAAATAGAAAAGGCACCATCACCAATGCTCTCGGGCACTACGGCAATCATGGGACAGAATATACAAATATTAGCTGACAATCATAAAGATCAAAGAATGTTACTTACGAGAAAAGTCTCCATATGGGGATCATTACTTTTCACGATTTAATACGGAAAGTGACTATAAAGAGACCTGGAATGCATAAGGCTTTATCTTTGTCATTCTGAAAGGGCTCAACAAAAATTAGATTTAATTTTTATCGCAACTTAAGACGAGTTTATGTTGCACTCTGTAAAAAAGAAAATCGGAGTGTGAAGTTCTCTTGTAAAAAACTCTCCTTTTAATTGACCTCCAAAAGGATTTTGATATTTTCTAGTCAGTATTACTGCATCTTTTCTGTCAAATAAGGCCCACATTTGCTCTGTTGTTAAACGGGCTAATAGATCTCTGTCTCTCCTTAAGCTATTTGCTAAATTTTCATACCCAAAAGCACATATGCTCTGCCTTTATACATCTGTTATCCGCCCACAGCTTGAGTATGCTTGCCCGGTGTGGCATTTTGGTCTTACGGTAGATCAGTCGAATAGGCTACAAAGAAGTTGTCCAGAAGAGAGCTCTGAGAATTATTCACGGTCAGAGCAAAGTGCCTTACATTCTCATCCTCAAGGAATTCCTTCTCCCTACCTTGGCAGCCCGACGTGTTACTCTTTTTACCAATTTCGGAAAATATCTCCGTCATAACCCACACTTTCAATGTATCCAAAGCCCAGTTTACCCCGATCAAAAGCACAAAAAATCAAAGTTTATATCTTATTAATGCAAGAACTGAGCGTTACAGAAAGAGCTTTGTGCCAGCGTTTGTTGAAATCATAAATAAATGAAATTTGTAATGCATCACGTTAATGGGTCATTTGTATTGTTAATTGGTTAGTTTTGTTGTTTCATTTTTATTTGACAGGCCAGTTGGAT
This sequence comes from Artemia franciscana, assembly GCF_032884065.1. Classification (NCBI taxonomy): domain Eukaryota; kingdom Metazoa; phylum Arthropoda; class Branchiopoda; order Anostraca; family Artemiidae; genus Artemia; species Artemia franciscana. The sequence goes on along the minus strand of NC_088867.1, from coordinate 31,502,747 downwards.
TCGTCGTTGTATTTTTTTTATAATGTACTTATGTTTTTACTTATGCCCTCATTTTTATTCATTTTACTTAAATTATCTACTTTTACTTATTTTACTCACTTTTTACTTATGTACTTTTGCTTGTTTACTTAAGTACTCACTTGTACTCATTTTATTCATTTTATTTCACAGGTCAGTTTGGCTCGTCGCTGTAAGCAATGTTTTAATATTTCATTTATGTATTTATATTTTTTTTTTTTTATACAATGTAGGCTAGCTAACTGAAACCAATAAGTTTGGCAGTTTTTTATGTTGTAAGAGTTGCCTTGATAATAAAGTACTATTCTATTCTAAAAAGAGTAAACAAAACGGATGCAGGAAAACTAGAGGAAAAAAACTCCATTGATACTTTGTTTTTAAGATGTTTCATTAATAAAACAGCATTTACATATGAAAAGTATTTCCTTTGATTGTAAATATAGGCTTAGGAGTAAGGTAGAAGATAATTCTTTCAATCTTAATCAGTTTAAACTTATAAAATATTTTATTAAATTTGTAGTGACAAGAAAAAATTATAGCTACAATTTTTTTTCTAATTTTGAGGAAATAGTAGAAGAACGATATAGAACTTTTTTTAGGGCTAATGTTTAAAAGTTTTATATTTTGAAGTTCCAAAGTTACTTTACAAAATAAGCAATCCCCCAAAAAAATATGGTGAGGAAAGAATTTTAGTTAGTTTTTATTAAGTAGTTTTTAATAGTATTTATTAGGTATGAAGATTTTTCAAGTATAAACACCGAGTTTTAAAAGTAAAAAACAATCAATTCAGAATTTAAGAATATAAACCAGAAATGAACATTTTCAAAGTTAATAAATAACCTTACATTGTAAAGTGTCGAAAAGATCTTTATAAAGTTTATAGTAATAAAAAAAAAACCTTAAGCTAGTTTTGTAAAATGTACAAGAAAATGTTTCAAAGTTGAAGCACAACAATGAATCTTAAGTTAAAAAAAATGTTTAAAAATTTCAAGTTACAAAATAAGTGGGGGGTCAACTATGAAAGAAAACTGGAAACGCAAAAATGGAAGATAATGCAACTTTGCTTCATGGGAAGGTCCGTTGACATTATCAAAAAAAGAAAGTGAAAATTTCACAACTTCCCTAGTTACATTAACATTTAAGAGTTTAATGACTTTTGTTGGGTTTTGCTGCAAAAAATTCCATGCACCAATTTTAACAGAGTAGCGAATTTACCAATCTGTCCTATCTTTGGTAAAACTGAAACTGAAACAGTTTCACGCCATGTTCACAATAGTTTCAACCATAGTATCTCCGGTGTTTATGGTGTTGATAATTAACATCTTTCAGTTAAAAATGGAAATTTTTAGCTTCAGTTACTATAAACTACAACAGAAGTAAATGTATAAAAAAAACTATTTTGGGCTGTCACTTCATAAACTTTGAATATTGTCTGCGTATTATCTGCTTTATGGAAAGAATATTTATGTTTATGTTTAATATTTATAATATGTTTATCGTTTATGTTATTGCACTTTGTTCATGGCTGTATATTTGGATTTAAAATACACTTATCTACCTCTCTATTCTACACTTATTTAATAAATTTGTTTCAGTTCTTTTCTTGGAGACAAGGCCTAATCAGACACGTACAATCAGGAAAAGTTTCTGAAAAAAGGAACTCCTTAGAAATGCCGTTTCATGCACTTTTGTTGTCTCTTTAATGAGAATCAACACTTCAATGAAGATTTTATCTTACCCTATTAAGGTCGTTGTTCTTTCGGAATTAAACCAGTAGTTTTTTTCCTCAGCTATTTTGTATGCAAGGGATGGTCATAGAAACTTTAAAGTTTTTATTCAATTCGAAATTGACTATCCAAGTACCCTGGAATTAAGCCCATCCCGTGTTCTTAACATACTAACACTTTTTTTGTCCCCTGAAACCCCCATCACCCATTATCAAACCGTCTCAAAATTCTTAGGTACTCACTTTGCTCAAAATGATTGAGACATTAAAACGATTGCATCTTCAGTGGAGGAAGATATGAGCCCAGTCACAAAGCAAAAGGCATAAAATTGTGTATTTAGTCAATTCTTAGCACATAAGGTAGCCTTTTTCAAAAATAAATAAGTTGCTGAATTTCATAAAGAAAATAATGTAAAGATTTCAATCTGCATTATAAGAGGTAATCAACTTCGAAAAGGACGGAATCTTGCAAACTTTTTTGAGCCAGAAGCGAGCAACTATTTTCAAACAATATGACTGGAGAGCGATTCATGTGGCCCCACTAAATACCTCACTTCCCAGCTAAACTAAAAAAAAGGAAAGTAGGCATGTTGTACATTTGTTTAGTTGCATTCCCTCAACAACTTTCAATTTGAGGGATTTAAGAACCAAAGTTGGCTAGTAGCTCCTCTAGCCCCAGAAGCTCCCCTAAAGGTATAAGGAAAATATTTTTTTACGAATCTATTAGAAACTTATGGGGCAAGTACCTCGTTGAAAGTATCAGATAATTACCAAGATTCTTTAAATGGCCTGCACCCCTTTTCCAACCTTTATAAGAGAGTCCTCCGATCTATTTGAAACTTATGAAGCAATAACTTTGGGGTAAGGGGACACAGGGAAGTGATTTTCTGAACTGTGAGCCACTTCCAAGCCCCACTTATTTTCCGCACGAAAATAGGAGATAAGGATCCATTTGGAACCTGATGCACACACAGTCACAGTCAATCAGACTTCCTTTGATGTACTTTAGATCATCTGGCTTTTGGTTGAGGTGCCAGCAGACTTCATCGTTTTGAAAATCGGGAATTTCTCGAACTAAGAATTCGCAAACTAATTCTCTTTCCACAAATTTGCTCAAAACATACAAGTCTTGTTGAATGGATCAAAAAAGGGTTTCATTAGTCCAGTGAATGAAGAGTTGCCGGAAAATTTGTTTGTCAAAAAATTGGGATTTTTTTTTTTTGATTGACTTGAAACATGAAAACATACAGACATGGACTAGGATATCCTGATAATACAAATAACAGTTTTCAAAATAATAGTCTAGTCGATTCACTCAGTAACGCGATTAGTTTTCCAAACTTTCACCCCTAAACTAAAGCCTAAATGAGTTATTTTTTCTTTACACCAGTGTATTTGAAATGTTCGGTTTAGATGTATCAGTTTAATAGAATATAAATTTATGTTAACATTTTCTTCTTATAGTTTCCTTCCAAAAACCAATTAGTTCAAACTTGCTTAAAGAATCCCGAAAGAATTAAAATACGTATTTATTCAAGACCAAATATCATGTAGATTTTCAATCGGTAAGTAGTATAAGTGGATCCAGTTTATGCCAGGACAATGGTTAACAATCTCCGTCCTTGAGTGAATTTTGCAGTTATAATTAATGGATAATGAAACTCGTGTAAGACACTTGAGTGTCACCCCGCCTTGTGCTGACTTTCTGAATGGCCTTGGCTATATCCGCACTGTAAGTTAACACGTTTTGTTATTAGTCAATCAAGGAATTTAATTGGTTCCAAAAATTAGTCATAGAAATACTAATTTACTTTTTTTCAACTTTTTTTTTCTAAAATTTAAAAGCATATGAAAAATTTGACTGATGTGGGAATCAAAGTTGCGTCATTTTGTTGTTAATATTGACTTGTTAAACAACTTAGCCATAACCTATTGAGTCATGCAACTAAGTCCAATTAGATACAATCAGAATCGATGAAACAAAATAAATAAATAATCAGACATGGTTCATCGCACCCGAGGCTTTCCCATCGTTTGCCTTGAAATAGCACAAGAAGATAACATGAAACATATTAAGCAGATATATTTCGAAGGCGTTTGAGGAAAATTCAAAGCAATAGTAGAATGAAATACACTTTCTGTGGCTACATTTCCAGGCATGAGAATATTCGTAGTTATAATTTTAGCAAATCAGAATTTTCAGTGACAGTCATATGATAAATGAGATGATATTTACATCATATTAGAGTGAAAAAGTAAAATCATAAAACTTATTCTGCTCTTATATGTAATTTAATGTATTTACTTGACTTGATTGCCACTTTTTTAGCTTTGACCTATATTCCCCTCTTTGTGAGTACCCCTAACCAAAATATAGAAATTCAGAGATATAATGAACAATTAGTTACATTCATAGAATATATTCTGCTTTCATATATAATTCGTTATGTTACTTAGGAGGCCTAGACTTGAATCTTAAGAAATGAGGTAATTATGTGTCTCAATACCCTTTGTTTAGTTACATTTCCAAGCTTGTAAATATTAATTGTCATCATTTTGGCAGATCAAAGTTGTCGATGGCACTTTTGGATATTTGACATGATATATATATATATATATATATATATATATATATATATATATATATATATATATATATATATATATATATATATGACGCATTAGAGTTAATATGCTGATTTTATGACAAATTCTTCATCTTATATACAATTTACTGCATACACGTGACTTCTCAGCTTAAACATCCTTGTTTGAGACTACAAATAGCCAACATTGAGCAAGTCAAATCAATAATACATCATTAATTACATTCACAAGACAAATTCTGCTCCCATATGTGATTTGATATAATGTTTAAGAGAGCTGGGTCTTAGACTTGACAAGTAAGGTAACTCCATAGCTCAATACACTTACTTCGTCTTTATTTACTTTGTAAGAGAGTATTCAGTCAATATTTTAGCAGATCAGAATTGCCAGTTTTAGGTTTAATATTAATTGGTTACATTTCTCTCATTGAAGCATCTCACAAGGATTACCTTGTAGTGAACCAGAGGCACGCACACGTTTATTATTTTTTCTGTCATATTTTTTTATTTAAACATCTCACGTCGATACTTCTTAGTGAATAAGAGAACTTTTGAGGACATTTCGGGAAATTTACATACCATATCAGAGTAAGTTAGATATAATCATGAGAATTATTTCGTTCTTTTGGATAATGCACATTATTTATCCTATTGTGTTAATACTTTTTGGGCTACTGTTTGTTTTGTTGAAAATGGTCACGGTCAAAATCTTTATTTACCAGCAATAATGATAAAAAAAAAATGATAAAAAAACCTAAAAGATTAATTTAAAGATATTTTCCAGCCATCTTAAAAACTACACCCTTAGTCTTTGGTTCAAAAAAAAGAAACAATAGAAAATATTCATTCACTCAAAAATGGAGCCCCAAAAAATACAAAAAAGCTTTGTGTTCTGAATGTCTTGAAATCCAATCCATAATTCCTTAGATCAAGGGGACTTCAATACATAGCCAATCAGAAAAAACTTAAGAGCTCAATTTTCAGGGGCTCCTGTCCCCTATCTAAAGGGTTGTTTTTATTATATTCTTCTTAGCCAATACCTTACCATTATGAGATTCAAAAGAAAAAACACCTTTCATGGCCTTTTTATGGGCCTCAACATAGAGTGAACAATTATTATTTGCCATTTTCATTGTGTATTGAGGTCCATCGGGCCCAAGGACTTAACACGTTCACAAGCTCAAATGGACACAAGCACATAGCTCAAATGGATCAACAATTTTTTCGCTCTTTGCCATGTCCTGTTTTTGGGGCACCCGTGTCCTCAACGAATAAATGCTTGTAAGTTCCTCGAACTTTTTTTTATAGATGACTTAGAAATGCATTTATTTTACCACACTAAAAGTTAAAACTACCAGAACTTGAACTGGTTCCTTTAAAAAAGTATTGGATTGCAATGTTTCTATATTCAAAGCTGTCTAAAGGGATCTGGGTCAAGGGGGGCTTCAGCCCCATACAAGACCAAAAGTATGCGCATTTTTAACCCGTGTCATTGAAATACAGCCAAAACTTTAAAGTAAAAATGGTTTTTAATGTCAATGCATAAAACTATTGCTTGGACATTTTGAATGAATACTGAAGTCTTGTCTAAATTTAAACTACAATCTAACATTCTAGTTCTTAATTTGAAATCCCAGAAAAAACATTAAAACCTTCCTTAATATATCTGCTGCTACTACTACTACCGCTTTACTGAAATATTAATCAAAAGATCAACAAAAATAACAGCAATAGCTACAAAGAATATCATTAAAGGTCCTCAAAGAAGAGCCGCCAAAAATTAGAGTGAAGTTATCGTATGTTCAAACCCCTAACAGTTCAGTGTCATTTCCCTTTACTGAGAGTGATGTGTGCTTAAGTCCAAAAGTCCCCAAAGCCCACCTGTTGGAAGTAATGCACTCTTACTTGGTCCATATTAGCCAACCGGTTCTTTAAATAGCCCTCCAATTCAAAAAGAGGCAAAGAACTCTTACTTGGCCCAAATTAGCAAATGGGTTTCTTTGGCCGACATCTAAAGCCACTTGTAGAGTAATGCACTTAGCCAGTATTAACTAACGGGATTGAGGTAAGTTACTGCAAGTCATCACACACGTACTTATTGTGAACTAAGAGATGACAGTTTTCATGAACTATGGCATTACGAATGAGTGTAAATGGTTTATACAGTGAACGATAATGGGTAAAAACTAGGATGATTTTTAAATTGTATGCAGAATTTTGACTATTGCAGGAATTGAACCTGAGACTCTATAGTTGGTAGACGCACTAGCTAACTCAGCTAACATGCCTTTGCAAATGGCTAGTTCTGAATTTTTACAAAAAAAAATTGACTGGTAAGATTTGAAAGGAGGACTCAATTATATAAAAAAAAACTAGCTTTTCTAACTGAAAGTAAGGAGCGACATTAAAACTTAAAACGAACAGAAATTACTCCGTATATGAAATGGGTTGTCCCCTCCGCAATCCCTCGCTCTTTATGCTAAAGCTTTTAATTGTTTTAAAAAGCAGAATTGTGGTAAAGAGTCAAACTTTAGCGTAAAGAGCGAAGGATTGCGGAGGGGACCCCCAGGGACTGTGGGGGAGTAAGTCATTCCCGAAGACATAGTTATTATGGTTTTTGACTATGCGGAACAAAATGGCTATCTCAAAATTTTGATCTGTTGACTTTGGAGAAAAAATGAGTGTGGGAGGGGGCCTAGGTGCCCTCCAATTTTTTTGGTCGCTTAAAAAGGGCACTAGAACTTTTCATTTCCGTTAGAATGAGCCATCTTGCAACAATCTAGGACCACTTGGTCGATACGATGACCCCTGGGGAAAAGAAAAAAAAAACAAACAAAAAACAAATAAACACGCACCCGTGATTTGTCTTCTGGCAAAAAATACGAAATTCCACATTTTTGTAGATAGGAGCTTGAAAATTTTTTCTATAGGGTTCTCTGATACGCTGAATGCGATGCTGTAATTTTCGTTAAGATTTTGTGACTTTTAGGGGTGTTTTCCCCTATTTTTTAAAATAAGACAAATTTTCACAGGCTCGTAACTTTTGATGACAAAGACCGAATTTAATGAAACTTATATATTTAAAATCAGCATGAAAACCCGATTCTTTTGATGTATATTTTAGCATCAAAATTCCGTTATTTAGAGTTTCGTTTACTATTGAGCCGGGTCGCTCCTTACTACAGTTCGTTACCACGAACTGTTTGATAGTGTTGAGCCGCTTGCCAACACAGCTAAAAAGCCTTGCTAATATTCTTATTGCAACATTCTACATCAAGAAGTTAAAAAATTACAAGCTAAAATTAGTAAAAAATTTGAAAATTGACAAATTAGTTAATTGAGTGAAAAAAAAAAAAAAACAGTGAACGATACAATCCTTGCATAATGAGGAGAAACATCTAAACAGATGGGATTGGAGTATTCCATCAAATAACTATGACCATGAGAAAATATGGGCCAGGAACCCACCCATCTAAACATCCTTGGATGGTCCAAGCAAGGAAAATGAATTTTTATTCGATTGACCTAGACCCAGGGCCTATGTTCCCTTGTTATTGCAATTTTAAAATTTGTCTTGATTAGATGGGAATCTTTTTACTCGCAGTCTTTCTGATTTGTATTAAACTCCCTGCATATTGAGGGTAAATATTTGAATGGATGACCTTTCAATTTTCCCCAAAACAGCCGATATATTGATCCACTTCTGGGTTATTAGTATCTTAGGATTAGAAGGACCTATTGGGATGAAATTTTTGCGAAGCTAATCCCCGAGGCAAATGACATTTACAGTCAATTCTGAATAATGTTTTTAGTTTTTACCATTGGGGGTTCCCTGCCACCAAGGAAAAAAGGTTATAGATGACATGAAAAGTCAATATCCAAGAATTGATTGGGGTTATCGAGTTGAAATTTTTTAGATTGTTAAGAAGGTGACTGTGGAATCTAACCTAGACCTTCAAAAGAAAGTAACAAATAATATTAAAATAAAAATATATATTCTCAATATCTCAAAACGAATTGCAAACTGAAGATATCTAATTACATAAAAAGATTTTTCTGTGTATAAACAGGCAGACTGAGAAAGCAAATGGATATTTTTATCCCTCCAGGTCAAAATGAGTTAAAGATCTTTCAAAAATCCATAACTAATATTCAAGAAAAGACTGGAATTTTTCAGGTGAAACTTTTGAGATTGTTAAGGAGAAGGAATTTTGAATTCCATCTACGGATCCTTTTGAACTTGAACCTTCTAAGGAAAGTAAAAAGCAATAATTAAATATACAGAGTAAATAAACAAGGCCTTCAAGAGGTATTTGAAGCTAGCCCTTGAGGCAAATCTCATTTATTGAACATTTTCAGCACCTTTCCCTAAATTATCCCCTCCCCATCCACCCAAGAAAACTTTTTCAAAGTATAATTTCTTGAACTAAAACTTCTTGATTTGTTTGTAAAAAATATAAATTTTACCATCATTTTCCTTTTTAATTTCAGGAGAAAAGTAACTCAGCCCCAACCAAAAATAAGAGTTATATTTTTAAAATATTGTTTTTGGAATTGAAACTTTCTGACCTGTAAATAAAACTATACACTTTTGATCATATTCATTGCTATTATTTAGCAAATCGAACTCGTCAATGACAGTTTTCAGATGTTACAGATGAGACATTTGTTCCACTAGAGTAGTTTAGATTTAATCAGAAGACATAATATGCTAACAAATGTACTTCATTTAACTAACGAAATAGGCACATTTTCAAATTGCAAATCTAAGCTACTCCGTTATAACTAACGAAAGGTGCACATTTTCAGATTACAATCTATGACAGAACATATTCAAAATAATACCCGGTTATTTTCTTAGTGGACACATGCAAATTCCACTTCCATATAGAAAACACTCAACAACGAGAACAAACAAACGGAATCTAATTTAGCTGTTACCATTGATACAATGTTACCAAAGCTGATACAATTTGAACTATCCTGTAAACAAAAAATACCGTATGCTAATTGCTTAATTTTTACCAAAATAAAAATTTATTCTTGTAATATAGTCCATGGGATTTGAAAACATGCTGCTTATGGTAAACTAATGCCAATCATGGTAAAAGCATAAAATGTTAAAATCGTCTCAGCTAGCCCCACTCTGCCCTGTGATCTGATTTGACAAGATGTAGCGTAAATACTCTACTAGTAAAAGGTTTGTAACACATGGGAGTGTTTGAAAGTCCATGGCAACATTTTGTACCTTTGATCATGTAAATCGAAAATTATTACACGGCTTATGATTGCACGACGACTACGTCTCTGCAAAAGATTTGGCTATAGAGGGGGATGTTGGTGAGAAATTGGCTTGCTCTATACCTCCAATCACATAGTGCAATCACAGGCAGATCGAATTGCAAACATATGTACAAACGATAGAATACAGTATGTTGGAAAAAGTGTGGACTCGATAATGTTTTGTCTTGGATTGATCGCACGAGATTGATCACTTTCATAAGAGCTTGGGAAGCAGGTGATCGAGAGACGACAGTACTGAAATTCTCTTTAAATTTCATATTCAGATGCTTACAGTCATTTTCTCCAAGAAACTTCCAACTACTGACCTTTATGGTCCAGGCAATAGTGGGCTCCAAACTATAGTTCGCAAAGCCTTTTGTTTTACAATTTTCAAGCCTAATAGCACCATAACCGTACGGGCCAATGGTTAAAATTTCTTGGGAAAGTCTCCTTGACTGTAGTTGTGTGCATATCTATTTTTAATATATTTTTAGTTTTTGAAACTAAACTTTCATGCACAAAATAGGTTAGGCTTGAAAGGAGCGTACGCGTATGAAGATCCCCTCCCTCCACTCTCAATGTTTGGGGTACTTGCCCCATTATTTTCAAGCAAAATTGAGCAATACCGTTAAAATGGAGGCTCTCTACTAAAAATTTACAAATCTCCCAATGAACGAATATACTTGTCCTACAATTGGACTCCCCGTTGATGAGAGCAAAAAATTTCTAACACTCTGCAAAAGGGCCCATACATAGGGAAGGGGGCTTCAGGCTTGGACCATTCTCCACCCGAAATTCCCAAATTCTTACGAATTTCATCTTCATATATTTCATTATGTTTTGGATCAATTGCAAATTTGGGGCAAAAAGGAGACGGGTTGACAAACTTGACCCTTGGCCATACTAATTTCTATAACTAGGTTTCCTGCAAGAGGTGTCTTTTGAATTTATCTAAGCAGAATGTATTAGTTTTTATGACACTTGGTATTAGCCAAGTGACATATAGCGATCGCAAATTCTGTCGGTCTGTCTGTCTGTCTGTCTGTCTGTCGGTCTGTCTGTCTGTCCCCGGTTTTGCACTTCCAGGCAAGCTAGGACGATGACACTTGGCATGGGTATCAGGGACGAGACAAGATTAAATTGGAAATAGTCGTTTTCCCGATTTGACCATCTGGGGGGACGAAATCTTAATGAAATTTGATGTTTGGAAGGATATCGTGTCTCAGAGCTCTTTTTTTAAATACCGACCAGATCCGGCGACATTGGGGGGAGTTGAGGGGGAGGAACCTAAAATCTTGGAAAACGCTTAGAGTGGAGGGATCGGGATGAAACTTGGTGGAAAAAATAAGCAGACAATAAAGTGGGAAAAATAAGCAACAAGTCCTAGATACGTTATTGGCATAACCGGAATGCATCTGCTCTGTTTGGGGGAGTTGGGGGGGGGGGTTAATTCTGAAAAGTAAAAATGAGGAAATTTTTAACTTACGAAGGAGTGATCGAATCTTAATGAAATTTGAAGTTTGAAAGGATATCGTGTCTCAGAGCTCTTATGTTAAATCCCGACTGGATCCAGTGACATTGGGGGAATTGAGGGGGGAACCTAAAATCTTGGAAAACGCTTATAGTGGAGGGATCGGGATGAATCTTGGTGGGAAAAATAAACACAAGTCCTAGATACGTGATTGACATAACCGGAACGGATCCGCTCTGTTTGGGGAAGTTGGGGGGGGGGGGTAATTCCGAAAAAGTTAGAAAAATGAGGTATTTTTAACTTACGAAGGAGTGATCGGATCTTAATGAAATTTGCAGTTTGGAAGGATATCGTGTCTCAGAGCTCTTATTTTAAATTTCGCTGGGATCCGGTGAAATTGGTGGGAATTGAGGGGGGAGCCTAAAATCTTGGAAAACGCTTAGAGTGGAGGGTTCGGGACGAAACGTGGTGGTAAAAATAAGCACAAGTCCTAGGTACGTGATTGACATAACCGGGACGGATCCACTCTCTTTGGGGGAGTGGGGGGAGGGTTGATTCTGAAAAATTAGAAAAATGAGGTATTTTTAACTCACGAAAGAGTGATCGGATCTTAATGAATTTTGATGTTTGGAAGGATATCATGTCTCAGAGCTCTTATATTAAATTTCAACCTTATCCGGTGAAGGGGATGTTGGGGGGGTGGAACCTAAGCTCTTAGAAAATGCTTAGAGTGGAGGGATCGGGATGAAACTTGGTGGAAAAATTAAGCACAAGTCCTAGATACGGGATGGACATAACCGGAACGGATCTGCTCTATTTGGGGGAGTTGGGGGGAGGTTAATTCTAAAAATGAGAAAAAATGAGGTATTTTTAACTTGCAAAAGAGTGATCGTATCTTAATGAAATTTCATATTTAGAAGGACCTCGAAACTCAGATCTCTTATTTTTTTTTTATCCCGACCGGGTCCAGTGTCATTAAGGGGGGGGGGGGAAATCTTGGAAAAAGCTTAAAAGCGGAGAGATCAGGATGAAACTTGGTGGAAAGAATAAGCACAAGTCTAAGATAGGTGATTGACATAACCGGACCAGATCCGCTCTCTTTGGTGGAGTTGGGGGGGGGGGGTAATTCGGAAAAATTTGAAAAAAATAGCCATTTGTAACTTACGAACGAGTGATCAGATCTTAATGAAATTTGATACCTATAATGATCTTGTGCTTTAAAACTCTCATTTTAAATCCCGACCAGATCCAGTGACATTGAAGGGAGTTGGAGGGGGAAGCCGGAATTCTTGGAAAACGTGAAATCGAGGTATCTTACGAATGGGTGATTGGATCTCAATGAAACTTTATATATAGAAGAATCTTATGTCTCAGATGCTCCGTTTTCAATTGGAATCGGATCTAGGGACATAGAGTGTTGGAGGGGGGAAACAGAAATCTTGAAAACAGGAAATCTTGGAAAACGCTTAGAGGGGAGATATCGGGATGAAACTTGATCGGAAGAATAAGCACAAGTTATAGATAAGAGATTGACATAATTGGTACGGATCCGTTCTCTTTGGGGGAGCTGGGGGTTGTTAATTTGTATAACTTAGAAAAATTGAGGTATTTTTAACTTAAAAACGGGTGACCGGATCTTAATGAAATTTTATGTTTATAAGGAACTCATGTCTCAGAGCTCTTGTTGCAAATCCCGACCAGATCTGTTGACATTCGGGGGAGGTGGGGGGGGGAACCAGAAATATTGGAAAATGCTTATAACTGTCGTAGATACGTGACTGACGTAACCGGACTGGATCCGCTCTCTTTGGGGGAGTTAGATGGTGGGGTTCAGTGCTTTGGCGAGTTTGGTGCTTCTGGACGTGCTAGGATGATGAAAACTGGTAGGCGTGTCAGGGAGCTGTACAAAAGTCGTTTTCCACGATTCGAACATCTGGGGGGCTGAAGGGAGAGGAAAAATTAGAAAAATTTAGGTATTTTTAAATTGCGAGTGGGTGATCGGATCTTAATAAATTTTGATATTTAGAAGGACCTCGTGACTCAGAGCTCTTATTTTAAATCCCGACCGGCATTAAGCCTCTGATTTTCCTTTTAAAGCAATCTATTAGTTCTTAGAATTTTGCTAGAGCTCATACCATATGAGCTCTTGGCTCTTCCGACTTCGTCACAAGTATCATATGAGCTCTTGGCTCTTGTTCTAAATGACACTTGTCGGTTATTGTAAACACAGTCAAGAATTACGCTTCAGTTATATATCAGAAAACCAGTTTAATATCTACAAAAACAAGTGATGGATAATGCAATGCACTGGACTTACAGAATGTATTGGACTTGTATAATGTGGCTATGTATTTGCACATTAGGGATGGGTGTGGGGGTTAGGTTAGGTTACGTTACGTTGGGTTGGGTTAGGTCTGGTTAGGTTTCCATAAAAGATTAAATTTTATTAGTATTATAATACTTTATAGTAGCATTATAATACTTATATTACTAAAGTATTAAAATGCAATTTGAACAAACTTTTGAAGGAAGGAGGCAATTTGAACAAACTTTCGAATTTGTTGGAGTAGGTACTAGCTTCAGTGTCATTTTTCTATTGGGATATTCTATCGTTATTAATTTCTGATTTGCACCACTTTCTATAGCTGATGATCCTTGGATATTTTCCGAGCAGAAATTCCCCTATATTTTCGCATACTGTTCCCGTGTGAACTCTGAGGAAAACGGATAAATTTGTTTTACTCTCTTTACCCTTCCCTTGGATAATATCCTCCCCTTATGATTATAATCGATTGTAAAATACCTAATACTGACACACTTTTGTCGAGCAGAAGCTTAATTGTAAGGATTCGTTTAAAGTATTTTTTTACAATACTTCGATTATATAGTAAAACCAATAGAATAAAAGGTGCTCCCCCAAAGAGACAACATTATAACTTTACGAAACAAGCACATAAGCATTACGCTTACGGAAACAACTTCTTTTCAGATGACATTGAGGTTAGAAATACAAAAAGTTTAAAAGATATGAATAGTAGGTACTCCAAACGTAGATAATTATTCAAAACCTTCTTAAATGAATATTTAGGAGAGGCTCCACGAAGTTCAACATTATATCCTTACGAAACAAGCACAGAAGCATTACGCTTACGGAAAAAACTTTTTTCATATCATAGTAAGGTTAGAAATACAAAAAGTTTAAAAGATGGGACTAGTAGGTACTCAGAACGTAAACATTTATCCAAAACTTTCTTAAATGAATATTTAGGAGAGGCTGGGTTGGTTACATTTTTACAAATAAGGCTTAAACCGAAGAGTATGGATAACTGATATGGGTAGCTATCAGTTACCCATTCTCTTTGGCTTATACCATCTAGGAATTTTTTCCCAATAAATTCAGCTTCATCCTGATTTGTTTTAGATAAAACATCACTGTCTGGGTTATATTAGAAAATTGTAAAGTACTGACCAATACACCGCAATAATTTATAAAACACATACCATCGTCATGTTACAGTGAAAGCCAGAGTTTCAACTAAGGATCCTTCGCACGCCAGGGTTCTTGATGTATTCAAACATTATAATCAGAACTTGTTTAGAGCTACACACATAATTTCTGCATCTAATCCTAGCATCTCATGATAGATCAGGCACAAAAATTCAAAACAACATAAAATTTGCTTGGTCTGTTTTATTCACTTTAATTGTCCATCGCTTTTCCAAGTTTACATCCAATTATACTCACAATTATGCCTCTGAGAAGTGTAATAAAAGTATTAAGGCCTGCATAAAATGAAGGTGTCAAATTCCAGCCTGATAATTATTTCAGCAAGACTTAACTAGGGTGTCTAAAAAATAAGTTTTTATTTAAAAAACTTATACTTACCGGGTGATTTACCTTTTTTTCAGTCTGAAATTATTAAACCTGAAGAATAAGCGGTTTAGAGTTAAGAGAGTTTGCCTGAGAAGGTTTGAGGGCTTGAAATTTAACTGAAAAAAATATTTTGGTACAGTGGAAAGATTCCTCTTTTAACATTAATTCAAAATATGCACAGATTTACATTCGGGCAACAGCTCAAGCGCAAATGCGGATGGTTGACGTTTGCTATCGCCCCATATACCATAGCCCGATTTTTATCTCTCTCAAATTTGAATTCGAGAGTACAAGAAAGTTTGTTGATTAATCGTGGTGCCTGATAAATGATGACCCAGGACCCATAAATTGGCTACTTCTTTTGGGTTTCCCCCTTTTTGCCTGTGGGTTGTCGGGTGTATTAATCCCCCGCCCCCTCAAGCCAAGACCAGCAATTACATCACTATATTAGCACGATCATTTTCCACTAATCTGGAAGATTCCCTTCTTCGAAATCTGAAGCCAGATGCAATGACTATGTAGCCCATTACCCCAATTGTTCGACATTGGGCACGTTCTGGATGACAGTAGATCGTAAAGCTAATCTGTTACCTAGCTGCAATATGGACATAGCCAGAGATAGAAAATTAGAAGGTTTTATTTGACATTTTGAAGTTGGTGTTTTGCGATTTCTTTGAATTCTTGGAGATTTCTGACCAGTGGGGTGTTGTGGTGCCATTTATTTTAGGTTTGGTTTGTTGGGTCCCAGGCCCTAGTAATCAGATAGGCCATATTTCCGTTTCCTCCTCTATAAACTTCACTTGTCTTGTGACTTTACTTGTTTCTGCATTAATAATCTCCTAGTAGTTCAAGTTGATAATGGGTTGATAACAAGTTTATGATAGGTTTTAGTTGCAGTCGAGTTTAAGTTTTTTGTCTGACAATCTGGTTAATAAAAGTAAATCCTATTTTCTAAGCTTGCTTTTGCTTAATCCCCACCCTGCTTAGATTGGGGAAGGGATTTTTAACTGAGCTCTTAGTATACCTTGAGGTGTGGCACCTACATTTACCAGCCTTAGTAGATGTCCCCCTTCACCCCTCAATAAACATAATTTCCATCTTTATGATAAAGCTCCCACCCCCAAACGCTTAGAGAACAACTGTCACAACTTGGTCAACTAGGAAGGGATAAAGGGTATTTCTAATAACGCCTTAATAATGGAAAAGGTTATTGATGTGCATTTCCTTTAAACATAAAGTTTTATTATTTAAATGTGTTAAAAAGTAATCGGTAATTAAAACACCTACAATTCCCAATTAACTAAATTAATTTGATACAAATAAGTTTAGTTAAGACCTATATAAGTTTCGCGTAAAAATCAGGGAGTTAAGGGGAAATGGTAGCCCTTCTCTCAAGTAAGAAATTGTTCCTATTAAATTAAGAACCAGTTAAAGACAGTTCCTAAAATTTCTGTATGTTTTAAGTTTCAAGTGTTACTCTTTACATTCATTTTATTTTCTTATTTAATTTCTGTCCCGCTCTTATATTCTTATGTTCAGCGTAATATAAATATAAGGGGAGCTGTCAGCCCAATTGTCCTGGCTTTTACGGTAAAGTTCATCTCTTGCCTAATAGTGCTATGCAAAGGAATCATCTCCCAAAAAAATAACCCCTTAAGACTTCTACAAGAGTGACCTGAAAAGCCACAATTCTTTTCATGAAGTGAGGTAAACAGTTTCAGAGGAGGATTTGTTGAGAAAATACTACTGAGAAATTTGTTGAGAAAACACTGCTCCTGGGAAAGGACCTTCTTTGGTACATATAAGCATGTTATAAGGAGTTTATGACAAATAGGGCTGCTGTGTTATTGCCAAAAAATAATATCATTTGAAATGATTTCTAAAATGAATGTTTTATCAAATTAGCCTACAATACTGGACAATTTTCAATGTGCTAATAGGTATTTTGATGAGTCCCCCAGCCACTTATTAGTACAATGCAAATGCAGCTTTAAAAATGTTTGCAGTAATCGGGGATCCATTCTCCTACTTAGTAGCCATATTGCCTGCTTAGTCCAAAAGCGCTATTGCAAATGAATGGTTATTAGAGGTATAATCCCCTCTCAACATTGATCAGGATGACATTTCGCAAAAATAGATGGTTCTAAGTCGACTGACAATCTAGATTCTTCCGATAGCATTTTAACAGTATTCAAGTCAAAATTTCTATTTTGCGGGACAGAATGACAGAAATTGACACTTTTCTACGGAACTATCTCGTTTTTACTTAATTGAGACATTAGAACTTTTAATTTCCCTTAGAACGAGTCATCTCTTACCATTCTACGATTAACACTTCGATATTACCACTCCTGGAAAAACAACAACCAATAAACAAGCACCCATTGCCAAGGGTGCAAGTCTTTGCACATAAGAGCTTGAACCTCCGCAATAGGCCTAATGGACATACTGAATATGACGACTCAATTTTTATTAAGATCCTATCCCTTTTTCTTAAGTTATGCAAAATTTCTCAGGATTTGCGCCACTGTCACTGAACCCCAGTGCAGCTGAACCCCCGAGAACTGAGTTAAGGACGGCTCAGACGGCGTTCGTAAAGTTCGCAAGGTTTGTAAAGTTGCTTCGTTAACCTTCCGTAAGCCTTTACGTGAGCAAGCATTAAAATTAAACTTTAGTTAACTTTTTTCATAAAGTTCATAAAGTTGACCAATACGGAAAGAGTTCCAGAGCAAAAGTTTTAAACAGATGTGGAAATTTGGGATCAGGAAACTGAAGATATGTTGATTTCTTTAGTGCAAGAACAATTCAAACCTTTTTTTATTAGACCACTCAAATATAAACTGTTTCCTACCATTTCAATTAAATGTGAATTTTTTAATACTATTAACTAAAAATAGCAATGATTTTTTTTGGTTTAAAAATTAGCTGTTGACAGTTCAAGATAGTCTACATTCCAGTCCAGAGTATATATTTGCACATTAAGGGGGTGGGATAAAGTTTATGGCAAATTTGCAGTGGACCATATAATTTAGCTAGGATGAAAGTGAAAATGTCATTTGATGTTTTTTAGTCCCTAAAGTCCCTAATAGTCCCTAAAGCAATTATTGAATTATGAAAGAGCACGAAAAAGGCATCAAATGAAATTTTCCCCTTCATCCTGATGAAATGTTAAATATGATATATGAAATGCTTCAGAAATTTGAATAGTTTGTTGCTCAAAACGTCCGTAAAGTACAAGGCTCATATGAGCGGTGGAAACTTTACGGAAAAACACTTTGCGAACGACTTTCAGAACTTTTCAAACGCCGTCTGAGCCGTCCTTTATTGTGCAACTGAATCCCGTTTCACTAAATTCTCGTGCAACTGAACGCCATTTAGTTGAACCCGTGTGCCACTCAACCTCCATAATCAGTTTTCCAGTATCCTACAAATTTGAGGCAATATCATGGGGTAAAACAAGGGTTGAAATCTATGCATTTTATATCTTTTTGTAATTTTTTATTTTTAAAGTCATGAAATAAATGCCTGTCAAGATCATTCATAACAAAACCTCTGTTTTGTTTTCACAAAAAAAAGAAGATCAGACATCATAAACCATTAACACCAGATATGTCTGTTAATAGGGGTCCTCTTAGCCCAGTCCCTGTCTACATACTGTAATGGTTTCTGATAAATTTTCGTTTTTTGTTATTTTCACTTAGCGATATTTTCTCGGCTAGTAGTTCGTTAACGTCTGGTTTGAAAAAGGTTAATTACCTGTTTTGGCAGAAAGAGGTGGCGCGAGCTACTTTCGTTTTGTACGAATCTTTTAATATGAATTTTTTTTTCAGATGAACGTTGAATGATAAAATCTGTGTTGATTAATTTCAGACTGATTTTAGGACTTGTGTTCTGATTTCTGGTTGTTGTGGAAAAAGTTACCACAAATACTCATAATTCTCAAGCGAATGAGCAAAGAGACGAGAATTCCACTCAAAAATCGATAAGATTTTAGTAAAATTAGAAACCTAAAAATAGATTTTTTTTTTTTTTTTTACTGAGTTGGTTGTCTTCGTCAAAGTTACCTAGGCTCAGTCCACTCATACTAAAAGTCAATTATCTATCAGAGAAATTCAACTCTTGGTCCATTTCAGGGGCCATGAACTGATGCGCCGTAAACTTATTTAAAACTTTATAGTTAAGAGATTACGTGGGCTTTCTTTAAATCAATGAAAAAGATTTTTCCGAAAAATTTTGTCAAAGAAACGTTAAGAGCCATATTAAACTTAAGAGCGGCAGAAATAAATTCATATAATAATTCAAACTCTAAATGACAAGAAATTACTACTAAAGGATAAATGAAACCAAAAACGAACAGAAATTAAGATAATCAATCCTGGAACATCTGGAGATTTTTGTTGAAAAAAACATGGGACTATGGGGGGTTTTGATATCCCTGGAAGAGTAGTTATTAGACTTTTTGACTATTTGAACAAGATGGCTATGCCAAAATTTTGATTAGATGTCTTTGGGAAGGTTTCAGCTCTAAATAGCATAAGAGGGGGACTGGTTGCCCTTCAATCATTTTTCAACACACGACCAGAACAGAAAGTATTTTTGGATTGTGTTTGGCATCCGTCTCAACATTTCTTTAAAGTCTGACCCTAATACTCTAAGCTTTTAAGGATATCTAGAATCAAACATGCTCTCTTTTTTAATTAAAAAAAGAACATTAAATGTTAACTATAGACAACTTGCATAACTTACAGCCCTTGCAGCGGAAACTGGGGAGAGCTGATCGCCGGAGGCATAGCTACTTAACTTTTGGATTGTTTTGAGTAAAATGGCTATCTACAAATTTTGATTGGATGTATGTGAGGAAAAAAAGGCGCGGAGGAGGGTTGTGATCTGATCACTTTTGACTCATAAAAAGGGCACTAGAACTCTCAATTTGCAATCCAATGAGCCCCCTCCAAAATTTACAGGACCATCCCTCCCATATGAAGCGCGCCTGGCAAAAAAAGTATAATAGTCGCTGACGCTTTATGGCTCTTTAGTATTGGCAACGTTATAGTGTTGCATCTGATATAATTCTTTTCCCGGTACCTATTAACCTTTTTTGTTGTTTTTGTTGTTGTTGTTTTGTTTTTTTAAGAAGTTATAACTTAGATAGGGAATTAAGAATAAATTTAGTTTTTCCTCGTTAGTAAATTCTAATTACCGCAGGTTGAACTCCTTTTACTTATCTACCGATGGAGAGTTTTATGGCACGAATTCGGGGAACCTAAGAAAAGTGATTATATGGAAACCAAACCCCTCCCATGCCCATCCATCTTGCTCAAAACAGTCGAAAGGTCAAATAACTGTTCTTCCACGGATGAAAAAGACCCCCAAGGCCCCATGTTTTCTGCTTTCACTAAAACCCCCCGAATCCCCATGGTGTTTATTATTGTTTACTTTAATTTATGTTCGTTTTGGGTTTCATGTGTTCTTTAGTAAAAATTTCTGGCCATTTCAAGTTTTAATCATTATAGTGATTTATTTATGTTTGTCTTAAGTTTAATTTGGCTCTCCAGGTGTTGATAGTATGGTAAATGAGTTTCTTAAATATAACGGTTCTGAGCTTAGAAATAAGTTACTGAAGATTATGAATATGATTTTTGAAAAAGGGGAAGTACCTAGTGATTTTAGGATAACCTTAATTAAAGCACTGTATAAGATAGGTTATAATAATGAGTGTGGTAATTATTGCGGCATTAGTCTGCTCTCTGTATGTAGCAAATTACTTAGCAATATGATACTTTTTAGACTGAGAGATGCTGTAGATAAAATTTTAAGAGAAGAACAGAGTGGTTTTAGAAAAGGTACAGGATGTGTCGACCAAATTTTCACTTTTAGGTTAATTATTCATAAGTGTCCGGGTTATCAAACCCATTGGTCCTCACTTTTATAGATTATTAGCAAGCGTTTGATTATGTTGATAGAAGAGCTTTAGCAAAGGTTTTATCCTTGTATGGTATACCAGGCAAATACATTAAAGTGACTAGTGCTATGTACGAGAATAACACTGCTGCGGTTAAGGTAAGAAATGAGGTTAGCAGCCGGTTTCGTACTAAATCAGAAGTTAAGCAAGATTGTCTTCTATCCCTCTTTATATGGATCATTTTTATGAATTTTGCCTTACGAAGCACAGGAAAGGCAAGGGGAGAACACGCACTCAAATGGGGAGGAAAAATTCTTAGATCATGCTGATAATTTAAGCATCCTAGATGAAAGTGTGGGCAAAATAAATGAGCTTTTAGATGTTTTGCAAGTTCAGGGTGCTAGAATAGGCATGAAAATAAATTATAAGAAGACCAAGTCACTATAGCTCGGAATAAGTGAAGATGAAGGGGTGACGCTGGGTAACGAAAAGATTGATCAGGCGGACAGCATCACTTACCTTGGTAGTACTATTAGTAAAGACGATGGGAGCTGTAAAGTAGAATAGCCAAGGCTCAGGGTGTTTTCCTCAGTTAAAAAAGGTCTGGAAGAATAGGAAGATAAGTCTGAAAACCAAGATTAGAGCATTAAAAGCTACAGTGATGACAGTGGTCAAGTATGGCTCTGAAGCTTGGGCACTGCGAAAAGCGGATGAAGATTTGCTAGATGCTTTCCAAAGCAATTGTCTACGGATTGTTCTGTGTACCCGGATGACTGACTGTATCTCAAATAGTAGGCTGTACGAAAAGTGTGATTCAATCCCGCTTTCTAGAGCTATAATGAGAGAAATGTTGAGATGGCTAGACTACGTTCTGCGGATGAAGGATGACAGATTGCCAAAGATTTTCCTTTTCGGCCAGCCGTCTAGGGCTAAACGGAAAGCAGGTCGTCCGCGGTGGGGTCGGAAGGATGTCATAAAGAAAGATCTAAAGGAAATGGGAACTTCATGGAAGGGTGTACAGGGGAGGGTTTAAATAGATTGGGCTGGAGGAGGAACCTGCATAGCTGTGTTGACCTCAGGCAGCTTGGTGCTGCGGCGACATGTTATTAGTAGTAGCAGCAGTAGTCACAAATTAGAACTCATAATACCCCATTAAGGGTCAAAACCATTTACCAGGTAGCCAACCCTGGGTAAACCCATATTTTTTCCATGGATTTTCCCCACTCTGTTCTCTTCTCTTTTGTTTCCTCACAATTACTACACAGTCTGCAATTTTCGAAGGGAATCACCCCCTGTCCCCCTTCAAGCTTCCATAGCTGAATCATTATAAAAGATGCCAAAACAATTTCCTTGTCGTTTAATTTTTTTTTAGGTAATAATCCGTTCAAAATAGTTTATATTGTTCAAGCACCCATAGTATTTGCTTAATGATTTTTGGAAGTTCTATGGAACTATAGGTATTTCAGAAAAAAAAAATCAAAAAGATGAAATTACGCAGAAATTGTTGGCATTAAAAATGGCTGACTATGTTTTTTAATCCAGCGAGAAAAGTATCGTTAAGAAAAGTTCCAAAACAATTGTTAGAATCACTTTCTGAAATTTCTGATAGGAACAATTAGACATGAAAGAACTTATTCATTTTCCTGATATCTGCTCTGTACCCATCAGAATATAATGCAAGTATAAGAAATCCCCAAGGGGATTTTTCTTTTTTTTTACACGAAATTCCAATTTGCTACAAAACATGTTTCGCGTCATAAATTTAAATTAATTTTAAGCTGCTTAAACAGTCGAGAACCATACTTACAGATATACTAGGAGATAATAGAGAATTTTAGCATAGAGACTGGTATAAAGAGAAGGAAAATGTCTATTTCTTTTTTGCTTAACCTACACTTACGAACGAATCAGAACAAAAAAAGGTGATAAAAGGTATGAGAATCATTACAAATCGATCCCTATGTTG
This sequence comes from Artemia franciscana, assembly GCF_032884065.1. NCBI lineage: Eukaryota > Metazoa > Arthropoda > Branchiopoda > Anostraca > Artemiidae > Artemia > Artemia franciscana. The sequence continues at coordinate 31,479,901 of NC_088867.1, read as the reverse complement.
ATTATACAAATACACCTACAATGCAGCAATCCTGAGCCTTTTTTCTTATTTAGTGCTGTGCAAGGAATTAATGTTATATAAAAAAAACTATTATATTCAGAAATGACAGATGCACAACGGTGAAAAATTTTTCATGATCCAGCAAAGCGTAGATTTCTCTCTTCTCTGCTTTGTTTTTATTTTCTATTTTATGCATGGCATGCTGTTGATTATTTTGTAATTTGAAAGAGACATCGATCAACATTTACTTTTGCTTCAAAGCTTGGTAATTTTGCATTCAAATTATAACAGTTACAAAACCGGTGGAGTACTCTTTGCTGATTCATGAAAAGGGGCTTGGTTTTGGAACGGAAGTCCTTTAGCTAAAGCAACATGATCTTAATTCAAAATAAATTTCTTGTGCTGAATAGTTTGAAGCTAATCAGTGACACCATATGATAAATAAACATTTTCATGCTAATTGGTTACGTGTTCAAGACAAGAATTTACAGAAAAGTTGTGTGCACTATGCAGGTGGTAAAAAAGTATCCATTTTTAGCATACGAACAGTCACATGTATATACAGTCCTTATTCCAGGGGTAGGGTCCCCATTATTTATTGGGGGAGACTGCTTTGAAAAATTGCTCAACATAGGCTTATTTTAAGGGGGGAATGGACTTCGGAATTTACTCCAGGGATGGGGAGTAAATTAGAAAAACTCCAAAGACAGGCGTATTATTCGCAAATTTTTAAATTACGAGGGAATTGAGATAGTTCTGATATTATGACAGAAAGGTTTGAAGCATGACCAAAGATACCAAAAATGTAAAATTTTGTGCGAATTAGCATAATTTTTACCAATTTCAAGAGGAAGAGAAAAGGGACCTTGAATAGTTCTTTGCAAGAGAATCCCTCCTATTGATAGCATTTGAATGGATTTCTTTCCGGTTAAAAGCCCATACCTCACAAACATGAACGTAGTTTCAGCATTTTATTGGGGAGGGGGGAAGAGGTTCTTCAGATCTGGGGAGCCAGGAGCATGGGATAACCTTCAGGGGAAAGGAGTGTGCCTGCCCTGTGTCTTCAATAGCACATTTTTTTCTAGCAGTGGTGAAGAAAAGTTACTATTTAGCAAAGACACTACTCCGTTAATTTCAAAACAAAAGATATTACATGATAGAGAATAGACACATCAAACAAACGTAGAATTAAGTTCTGGTGCTCGGCTTTTACTAAAATTGTCAGCAATGAGTTGCTGCCGACGACACTAATGTAAATAAGCTTTCGGTTGGGTGATGGTGAGTCTAATATAAGCTTGGCTTTTTTCGCCAGCTTCACCACTAATACTAAAGTGCCTATCCCCCTCCCAATTCCCTCAACTCCCGTGCCCAGCACATAAGACTAAATCTCGCCGATGAACTAAGCACTATTCAAAAAGCCCCATGCATCGCGTCATTCAGCTGCATGCGAGTTGAAAATGGAATAAAAAAAATAAAAAATACACCCTTTGAGTCACCTTGTCGAAACCTTATACAGGAAAATTTCAATCCCCCTCCCTTAAGAAGAAAAAAAAATCTCTTTTTTGCATCAGAAGCAAGGATATGTCGCTTTCTTCTCCTGTTTTTTCTTTGTCCCTAACGGGCACTGGAACATCATAGACTGCTGTTTAAGGTTCATTTAAAGGCTAATTTTTATATCTTATCGTTTTTATAAATTCAACTCGATATATCCATCAATAACTGTCATATGGATCAACCGCAATATGAGTGACATTTGTGGAATGGAGAGACTGGGCCAGACATATGGACATCATAGAGAGCCAACTAAGGACTCGTTTATAAACTATTTTTATATTTGATCGCTTTTCATAAATTCAAATTAATAAGGTAATTATGAAGTGCCATTTGACACCCAAAACTGCACTATGGGTTGTTTTCCCTGTTTTATAAGTGATAATAACAAAAAAAAGGGCCTTGCCCAATAAAACTCCGCCAACAAATTTCCCTTGGAAAACTCCCCCACCTCTGCGAAAATCCCCTACCAGTGAAAATTTCTCCCTAGGGCACATTACAACAACGATCGTATTTTTATTCAAAAGCATTCGAAAAATAAAATTAGGATTATTAACTCACCCATCGGGCATTGTTTGATAAAGAATATCAATAAGATCTAAATAATTCTTGGCAGCATTGCAACAGAAACGGTGGATTGATTAAATTTTGCAATGGATATCAATCAGATGGGAAAAATTGACACCTAGAGTTTGAAAATTACCCTCCTCTTTGTATCATTGTTTAAAAAAAAAAAACTAAATCAAGAAAAATTAAGAAAAGTTTTTATCTGTGTAAATCAGGTCAGGGGGGCATACATTTCCGAAGGGTGGGGGATACATTGAAAATAGTTTTATATCCAAAATCCCCTTCACTAGACAAAGCTCGGTCCCCTAGCAACGCAGATTAAAACTGATCAAAGAGTATAGGTTGATACCGCTTATATCTGCATACAAAATTTCTAAATGTGAGAAAAATATACGTACATTGTTTGAATTCACTTTATCCTGCTTGAAGCGGATATTTCATGCAGCATGCCGATCAAGAGATGTAAATGTTCCACAAGCAGCGCTGTCGTTGCATGAAGCATTGAAAAGGCATTTTAATTACAAATAAGCGAATTTGGAGCATTACTGGAGTTTTGATTAGATGCTGGAAGTAAAAATTAAAGAAATTAAATAATTCTTGGAGGAGATCCCTCCTCTCGCCTCCCTTCCAAAATAATCAAACTACAACCAATTTGACCTATCTAGTTATTTTACATATATTGTAATAAAATTATATAAAAAATATTATCATAAAAATATAATTCTTATTTTCTCTTTCATTCAGAAAAAGAAATTAAATTCACAAAATTAGAATTAACAAGAAATTATACTGACTTCATAGTTACCTTCTTATTTTTCAACTATTCCAATTCTGTTCTTTTTTGTATTTCCTTCTTATTCTTCAATGATTTCATTTCTGTTCTATTTGCCAAGTAAATAAAAAAAACAAGTTTTTTAACTGAAAGTAAGCAGCGACATTAAAACTTAAAACGAATAGAAATTACTCCGTATATGAAAGGGGCTTTTCATCCTCAACACCCCGCTCTTTACACCAAAGTTTAACTCTTTCTCTTAACTCTACTTTTTAAAACAGTAAAAACTTTAGTGTAAAGAGCGGGGCGTGGAGGAGGAGAAGCCACTTTCATATACAAAGTAATTTCTGTTCGTTTTAAGCTTTAATGTCGCTCCTTACTTTCAGTTAAAAAACTTGTTTTTCATTTAGTTTCTAAACGCTTTTGAATTAATGCATGACTTGATTTTGGCTCACCGCACATAAATAATTAAAACAAAATTTGCATTTTAATTTTTTTGGCTAAATGACTTTCTCATAGTTTTAATCGGAATATTTTGAGAAAAAAAGGAGCGGGAGAGGAGGCCTAGTTGCCATCCAATTTTTTGATTATTTAAAAAGGCAACTAGAATTTTTAATTTTTTACGAACGATTTCACTAGTAAAAAATATACGTAACAAACGAGGGGGTTCACCCCCTCGTCAATACCTCGCTCTTTACACTAAAACTTGAAATTTTGTCCCAATTCCTTAAGAATGACCCCCCTGAATCACAAAGGCAGTAGAATAAATAGTTGAAAGTACTAAAATTACTTTAGCGTAAAGAGCAAGGTATTACGAGGAGGTGAACCCTCATATGTGTAATAATTTCTGTTTGTTTCAAGTTTAAAATGCTGCTCCTTACTTTCAGTTGAAAAAACTTTTCATATTTATTTTTCATTGTTTTTTTTTAAATAATGCTAGAAAGTCCTGCGCCCCCTTTATTGAAATTCTCTTCCCCATGAAAAATTCCTCCATGTAAAGATCCTCCCACGTAACCCCCCAACTTCCCCACTCCCAAACCAAAAAAAATCCCCCTGAAAACGTCTGTACACTTCCCAATAGCCATTAGCATATGTAAACAACGGTCAAAGTTTGTAACTTGCAGCCCCTCCCACGGGGACTGTGGGGGAGTAAGTCGTCCCCAAAGATATAGTTATTAGGTTTTTCGACTACGCTGAATAAAATGGCTATCTCAGAATTTTGATCCGGTGACTTTGGGGGAAAATGAGCGCGGGAGGGGGTCTAGGTGTCCTCCAATTTTTTTGGTTACTTAAAAACGGCACTAGAACTTTTAATTTCCGTTAGAATGAACCCTCTCACGAAATTCTAGGACCACTGAGTCGATACGATCATCCCTGGGAAAAATAAAAAAAAAAACAAATAAAAACAACAAATGAACACGCACCCATGATCTGTCAAAAAATACGAAATTCCACATTTTTGTAGATAGGAGCTTGAAACTTCATGATACGCTGAATCTAATGGTGTGATTTTCGTTAAGATTGTATTACTTTTAGGGGGTGTTTCCCCCTATTTTCTAAAATAAGGCAAATTTTCTCAGGCTCGTAACTTTTGATGGGTAAAATCAGCATTAAAATGCTATTCTTTTGATGTAGCTATTGGTATCAAAATTCCGTTTTTTAGAGTTTCGGTTACTATTGACCCGGGTCGCTCCTTACTACAGTTCGTTACCACGAACTGTTTGATGTAGTATTTGTGTGGTGCATTAATATCCACTTTCAAAAGCTTTAAAACAAGAACATATAATCTTGAAGTGGTAGATTCTAAAGAGCAATTAAATAAAAAAAACATGTTTTTTTTTAACTGAAAGTAAGGAGCGACATTAGAACTTGAAACGAACAGAAATTACTTTGTATATGAAAGGGGCTGCTTCCTCCTCAGCGCCCCGCTCTTTACGCTAAAGTTTGACTCCTTCATTCAACTCTACTTTTTAAAACACTAAAAAACTTTAGCGTAAAGAGCGGGGCGTTGAGGAGGGAGCAGCCCCTTTCATATACAAAGTAATTTCTGTTCCTTTTAAGTTTTAATGTCGATCCTTACTTTCAGTTAAAAAACTTGTTTTTTTTATTTAATTTCAGAACGTTTTGATTTTGGCTCTCAGCATATGAATAATTAAAACACAATTTGCATATTTTTTTTTTTTTTAGCTAAATGGCTTCCTCGTAGTTTTGATCGAATGAGTTTGAGAAAAAAAGGAGCGGGGGGGGGGGAGGCCTAATTGCACTCCAATTTTTTGGTTACTTAAAAAGGCATCTAAGACTTTTAATTTTTTACGAACGGTTTTCCTAGTAAAATATATACGCAACTTACTAATTAGCTTACTTAACAAACTTCTGTATTTGCATGTTTTTATTACGTATATGAGGGGGTTCACTCCCTCGTCATTACCTCGCTCTTTACACTAAAGCATAAGTTTTGTTGCAATTCCTTAAGAATGACCCCTGAATCAGAAAGGCCGGAGAAAAAATAGTTGAAATTACTAAAAATACTTTAGCGTAAAGAGCGAGGTATTAGGAGGAGGTGAACCCCTCACATGCGTAATAATTTCTGTTTGTTTTAAGTTTTAACGCTGCTCCTTACTTTCAGTTGAAAAACTTTTTTGTATTTAATTTTTCATTGTTTTTTAATAATGTTAGAAAATCCTGCGGTCCCTTAATGGGAATTTTCTTCCCCATGACAAATTCCTTCATGAAAATTTCCCCTAGCATACCCCCCTCTTCTCAACCCTTCCTCCCAACCAAAAAATCCCCCTAAAAACATCTGTACACTTCCCAATAACCAATACTATATGTAAGCACTGGTTAAAGTTTGTAACTTTTAGCCCCTCCCACGGAGACTGTGTTGGAAAATAATTAGCGTGGGAGGGGGCCTAGGTGCCATTCAATTTTCTTGGTCACTAAAAAAGGCACTAGAACTTTTCATTTCCGTTAGAATGAGCCCTCTCGCAACATTCAAGGACCACTGGGTCAATACGATCCCCCCTGGGGAAAAAGACAAAAAACCTCCTTCCTTTCCCTATTCCTATCATTTCGAAAGCTCTAGCTAAATCCTCACATGAGACACTGCAAATCGAAAATTTTGATAACCTGGATATACAGTATTTTTTCGACTTACCTCTGACTTTTCCTCCTGGTCAAAGTTCAAGGACCACTTTACCCCCCAAAACCCTACAAATTTTAGCTTTATCCCAAAGACAGATTAGAAGTTTTTTTTTTACAGATTAGAAATCGAATCTTGAGACCATATTTGGATAAACTCATGCCAGATAGTGCTTTTTATTTACTTTCCTTCTCATATATGGAAATATTTTTTTAATTCTCATGGGGGCTTATAGCCTTCAAGTTTAGGTAGATCGGAAACAAATCAGTTCCCCCCCCCCCCTCCAAAGAAAAAACAGTTGATCAGAGACGAAACATTTTAGCCTCCCCAAAACACAAAATATAAAGTCCCTTTTATCCCCTCCCCCATACTAACTTAAATTGTCGACTGCATAGGTCTATCCCAATCCGTTCCTGAGACGTTTCCAAATAAGCTATTCTGACAGCCTAGGTAAGACTAGTATCTCTTTATTTACCTCTGTACATACCCCCAAATCAGAATGTTTGTTTTAAGCTTGAATTAAGATATGACTTTATTTCTGCCCGTCTTTAGTTTAATGCAGCTCTGTACCTTTCTTTGAAAACTTGTTTTTTTTGTTTTTTTTTTTTTAATTAATACTCCAATAATACCAACTCTGATCCCAACTTTTTGACATAAGGGTAGGGATGTACAAGCTTTTCGAACCATGATCATTTGCCCATCAATTGAAGATTTAAAGTAGGCCAGTGGCTTCTACCTCACCTTCTCCTATTCCCAAATTTTTAGTAGATAGGTAGGTAAACCGCATCTTGTTTGAAGCGGAATCATGCAAGGATTTTTAATCTGTATGACTAAAGAAGCAAAATGAGCCATTGATTATTTAGTGCAATTTCTATACGTTTTGGAGTTCATTTTTAAGTGATTATGATTTATGTTCGTTATATGCTTGAATTACTGTTTGAATTTATTTCTGCTTGTCTTAGGTTAAATGAAGCTCTCTACTTATTTTTAAAAACTTCTTTTGTGGAAAAAATGTTCGTTTTTATTTAACATAGAACTTTTTTTTATTGGTCAATGAAAGGAATATTTGAAGAGCTTTTTTCGTTTTTCTCCTTGAGAATCAAGAATTTGGCCTGCTATTAATATTCAGGAAAAAAATTTGCAACAAACTTTAACGTGTTTTTGGTAAGTTCAACATCTCCTTCAACATGCCCGAAAAAGATTCAACTTAATACCAACTAAATATTGCACGTAGTCACAGTCACAAGCAGTCACAGTCGTAAGTAGTTGCATTTGCAATCAGTCACAGTCGCAAGCGATCGCAGTCGCAAACAGTTAGAGTCCCAAGTAATTAGAGTCGCAGTCACAGTCAAAAGAAGTTGCAGTCGTATGTAGTTAGATTCACAGTTAGAAGTATTCACAGTCACAAGTATTCGCAACCACAATTACTCAGAGTCACAACTAGTTGCTGTCACAGTCGTAAGTAGTCAGAGTCAGAAGTATTCATATTCAAAAGTAGCCGCAGTTGCAAGTAATTGCAGTCACAATTACTCGTAGTCACACAACTTAGTACCACCTTAATATTGCACGTAGTCACAGTCACAATCACTTAAGATCGCAATTAGTTATAGTCACAGTTTCAAGAAATCTTAGTCGCAAGTACTCGCAGTCGCAAGAATTCACAGTCGTAAGCAGTCCCAGTCACAATTAGTCGCATTAGTAAGTAGTCATAATCATAAGTAGTCACAGTCAAAAGCAGTCACATTCGAAAATAGTTGCAGTCGCAATCCCCCAGTATGTACATGCATAATAATAGCACACATATATGATAGTGACTTTTATTTAGTTCATCATCCCTTTCAACATACCCTGAAAGTTTCAACTTAATACCAACTTATATTGAAAGTAGTCACGGTTAAAGCAACTGCAATTGCAAGGAGTCACAGTCACAGTCGCAAACAGTTTCAGTTGCAAGTAGTTGTAGTTGTAGGTAGTCGCAGTCACAAGTAGTGACTCTCGTGTGTTCATAGTTGTATGTATTTAGAGTCGTAAGTACTCATAGACACAAGCAGTTTCAGTCGTAAATAGTCACAGTCGCAAGTAGTCACAGTCACAAGTAGCTGCAGTCATAAGTAATCACATTCACAGTTGCAAGTTTTCGCAGTCACAAGCGTTCATGACCACAAGTAGTCAAGAGTCACAAGCAGTTGCAGTTACAAGTAGTCACAGTCACTAGTAGTCGCACTTTGAAAACTTTCTCACCAGTAAAACCTTCACCAACCCGGACGAGGCATAAATACCTTCGTCGACTTCATCGAATAGCGAGCACCCAATATTAATATAAACATAATTGATCAATTCGCATTTTGTTGGCAAAAGGGCAGCGAATCAAATAGCAGTTACCTCTGCTAAATTGAACAAGTGATCAGTGAGATATTAGAGTTTAAAGAAGACTCCCATAATCAGACAAAACTTTTGAAATATACTCGCTAGTGTTTATACGAGTATCGGATTTATGCTTGACTCAGATAAAATGCAAATATTTAATTTTCATGGAAATAATTCGTCTCATCCTTCGAATCATAGTTCATTTGGCATACCACAAGTCAATTCTTTTCAATGTCTTGGGATTTCTGTCTGCAAAAGTCTTTTCACTTTCAAACACTTCACGATATTAAGAACAAGCTTAAACTGGAGTATTCTAAAATTGCTGGTAGTCTTGGATATTTCCAGGGGAATACATAACATAGCTACATTCAAGTTTCTATGATCACTCCGTGTTATTTTGTGCTGGGGTTCATACAATTTTGAGAAACGGTGACGCAAAGAGGGTCAATAAATTTTTATTTTATTAGCTTCTTTTATTTTGGATCTAGAGGTTCGTTAGTCAGGAGGCAAGAAGAGGGATTAATATCATTACCGTAAATATTTAATTTATTACCTTCTTTCATTTTGGAACTGGAGCTTATTGATCAGAGACGTGAATTATTCTCTCCATGGGAAAAGTTGAAAAAAATTTAAAAATTCAATAGATGATACATAAACCAGTCTTGATCCTAAGGACCGTCTCACCCATTTCTTTTAATAATTTTATGTTTCGTTTTCTTTTAATTTCTTAATTAATAGCTTCTGCCTTTCTTTCCTATTGCCTTTTTAAGTGAGTAACAAACACATTTTCACTATTATCATTATTATTAGTGGGGCAAGTGTGATGGAGAAGCCGAGAGTCCCTTTTTCCCTCAAGTTGGTTTTTCCGACAATTCAGGCTATAGTTTATTTTTTTTTTTTAGCAATCATTATCCAATTATTTTTCACCTGTGTGTACCAAAAAAAGTCTGCCAATCGATATTTTCGAACTAGTCGTTCTAATGGGCGAGTTTTGTACAAAGAATCAGACCCCGAAACACATTTATTAGATGGCTTACAAGAGTAGATAGTAGAACTCATGGACTCATCAAAAATACTCATTTTATGGAGGTATGAGTTATTCTATTTATTAAACTTGTAAAATGTTTTGGTGAGAGGGCAAGATTATCTTCAAACACTGCAGATGTTGTTCCCACGACGCAATAACAAGTCGAATGAACAGGCGATACTATGAATGAATACCAATTTAACCTAGTAAGGAACCAATTAAAGCCCATAGTAACCGAAGATGTAGAAACGTGCTCTGAAAAAAAAAACTTTCAAGCGAAGAAGAATCAACATGTGAAGGTTATCGAGGAATGGTAACTGTTATTTCGGCTAATCATAACAGTAAGTTTGCTGCGAAAAAAAGATTATGGAATTTCGAAAAATAGCCTAACTCAATGTTAGTACTATGAAAAGGCAGGATATGTTCATAATATGTGCTCTATTACTTCGCCCTAAAGCTAAACCTAACATAATCTTTGTTGTTAACTCGAAAAATGCAACATACGCAAGATAAGGCTCCGTTACCTTACCTAAAAAAAAAATAATGCCCAGTATTTCTTCTGAGTATTCGCCGGCAAGAACGATTTAATTCTGTCTACTCCCGATTGACTGACGCATAAATATTTACCAATAATTGCGAGACATTGTCTGTGTTCGGTGTTTATTTTTTATCCATTTACACTCGTAGTGTATCCACTTGCTGGAAAAAAAAAACGTTCTTAGCCTAAGATTTATTGGCAACGATTTTTTTTTTCGATGTACATTCTAACAATCATTTTGTTAACCCCTCTAAACTTTCAAAATAGTATGTATCATGAACAGGTTTTTGTACAAAAAAAAATACTATAATTCACTTTTTTGCTTCCAAAGATTACTAATCATCGCTAAATAAAATTCTTCCCTTTCTTAGTTAAAAAGTAGATTTATTTCCCATGGACCAGCTAAGATAAGGGCAACGAGTAAGCTTATATCCCTTGAGCACTCAGAGGACTATTACATTCTAAATGATACGTGTGATACTACTCCTCTGCTTTCGTCCTAAACACAGAAAATCAAATATCAAAACTCAAAAGTAATCAAACAAAAATGGATTGCTAAGTAGATGGAAGCAATTTCAGATCTGTCCGAAATGGCTACTTTTTGATTCACTGAATTCTTCTGTTTATTAGTGTAAGGAGCCGTCACATCTTGAGCAGTTTTAGAATTCAATCTAACTTCAATTTGAAACTAATGCCTACTTGCTTGAACTGAACTTGCCATTCGAAAGCAGAACCACCAATCGAAGAAACAAAAGATTGGCAGAACAGCTTCAGATAGCCCTCTCAGACATAGGCTGTAAAACTCGACTTCAGCTCACACACTGTAGGACAAGCAAAAACAATCCCTTTTCTTTCAGGCAAGAATCATACAGATTATCATATTCCTCAATTTGGCCAGAGGTACACACATTCTGGAAAACAATGGAGGTCAGATCATTACCAGTTTCCTACAATGAAAAAAATTGGCCACACAGGACAAAAAAAGAATCACAAAGCCAAAGTGTTGCTTTCGCGTTAAAATTAAGACGAAGAAACAAGCAAAATTTAAAACAAACAGAAGCTACCCCAAATGAAATAGTTACCACTGCCCTTGAATATTTTTATAAGTTAAGTTTTACTTGAACTTCACTGGAAACGCAGGAGCGTTACTAAGGGGGTGGGGACTCCCGCCTCATAAATGCCTTTTGTCAGACGAAGCCCAGCAAAAAAAAATCATTTTTCGGCGTGAAGTGAAGCTTCTGGAAGGCATTCCGCAGGAAAAAGCCCAACGAAATCTACTTCTTCATGTGCGCGAAGTCAACAGAAGCCACTTGGCCCCCTCGAAAATGAATTTTTGAGCGGAGCCCTTAAAAACATGGCATTTTGTGGGTCCAATGTAATGTTATAAAAGACTTCCATCGAGCAGAGGACGACGAATTTAGTTGCTTCATCTGCACAAAATCGACAAATACCAATCGGTCCTAGAAAATGACTTGTCGGGCGGAACCCTAAAAAAACTCAACGTTATATCGGTCCAATACTGTATGTCATAAAAGACTTCCGTCGATCAAAGGCAAAAAAATTGACAGCTCTATCTGCGCAAAGTCAACAAAAGCCAATTGGCCCCCTAAAACGACTTGTCGAGTGGGGGCCTTGCAAAGTTATAAAACTTGATATTTTGCAACGTTTCGGTAAGCCGGGATATTTCCAATGGCTATACAAAGAAAGGGCTTGTTGGGAAGCATTGTTGAATCTTTCCTAGATATCGTAAGCAGCTGAAATGTTTTGCTAATACATAAGCCCATGGAACTGCAAACTTTTATTAAGGTTATTTAGAACTGACTTCTTTCTCTTATTCTCGAAACCCTTACAACAAACCATATAACCGACGGTATGAAGGACTAGAACTGCAAGGGAAGGAAATAATTTGTAACGCTAGATCGAAAATATGCTGCATTGCAACATATTTTATATTAAGACTTGGTTTAACAAAAACTTTAAAAAGAAGGCAGGAAGCCCAATGGGGTGGTATTACTACTCTAAAAGAAAATTCTGTAATCCGTAAACGCGTCCAAAGAAATTCATGAGCCCGGGAATATCCGCTCGGAAACCAAACCAGTTTGTCAAGATTGAAAAAAGTCCATATCGAATCAAATTTCTCAGTGATCGATAGATTATACGTCCGATACGATACAAATTCATCCGATACAGCATTTGAACCTAAAAGGCAGGATTGCCACAGTTGGTGATTTATCACCAAATTTGGTGATTTTTCACCTTCTTGGTGATTTTCTACAAAAGTGGTCAGCATTCCTTGTATGATTAGTTTTACTGTCTTACTGAGGTGAAATAGTCAGTGACTTTCGTGTTTTGTGCCTTTTTTTGTGAGTATTACAAAGAAATGAAGTTTTTTTGGCAAAAATATAAATCATTCTTAGCAAAATATCTTTTGAAATATCCACCACTTCTTGGCAGAAAACCTAATTTCAAATCACTTGCTCAAGCAGAGTAGATATTTACACTACTCCACACAGGGGCAGATCCAGGGGGGAGGGGGCGATCGCCCCCATAGACGGGCTGTAATTTTTTTTTACTACACTTACGGAAGTCTGCATTAACGCATATTCTAACTACTGTAACTAGACTATAAAACCTTTTTACATTACGTTCATTCCACAGCTTTTCCACTATCAAGCTAGCCGCGAGTATTTTTTGTCACTCATAGCATAGCAACAGTTCATCCGGTAAATTTTAGCTAGTTCTCGCCTCCCTGTTCGATGTAAACATTGGAAGTAGGTGGGGTTGCACAACACAACCGGACCTGAAGTGTCAAAACAAACATTTCGTTTCAGTGTATAATGAAATTTGAATGTGCTTGTGTCACGAGGATTTTTCGTCGTTTAAACGATATTGATGTCGGGAAAACGCGGACAAAAGACGCTTGACAGCTTTCTCATTTCAAAGTCTCGCAGACTAGATAGTGTAACTGTAACTGCAAGTAGCTCTTCAATTAGTTCTGTTGGAAGTGGCGAACACGGGCAAATTCCTAACACTTTGCAATCTTCTGTTAACCCCGTTAGCGTTCAGAGTGATCATCCAACAACACCCCCGCCCCCAACCCTGTTTCCAGAAAACGATATTGGGATCCACATCGGTACAATGCTTGCCATTGACGACCGAATAAAGTGCGAGCTTCTGGAGAGGCCATGGAAACTTTCGATTGGATGCCAAATGCCGTATTCTGTTCATTTAAAGCGGGGGAAAGACGAAAAAAGGTCTTTCCCCCGAAAAAGTTCTCATTTGCAGAGTTTCCACTGGCTTGTATATTCTGCTGCCCAGAAAGGCCTTTTTGCAAATACTGCCCTCTTTTTGTAACTGGGGCTAGCGGGGGTTCAAACAGACAGGCTCCCCTACAAAAGCTGGTCACAAAGCCTGTTTACAAAATTTGATAAGTTACTGGGAAAAGATGGAGACCTGACAGTACATAATACTTCCCAGTACCATCATGACGCAGTAGAGGCTGGAAAGTCGTTTCTAAGAGCCTACCATTCCCCGCACGAATCTGTAAATAATCGCGTCAACGTACAGCGAATGAAGCAAGTAACAGAAAACCGAGAGAGGCTTAAGCCGATTTTGGAATCAATCATATTTCTAGGAAGGCAGAATATTCCACTGAGGGGCCATTGGGATGATGGCAGCTTAAACTTGGATGACACACCGCTTTCCAATGAAGGAAACTTCCAAGAACTACTACTTTATCGTGCTGAAAGTGGCGACAGTAAATTAAAGAAACAACTGAAAACATCAGGAAAAAATGCTACCTACATCAGCAAAACAACTCAAAACCAGTTGATTGACTGTTGTGCGAAAGAAGTTATAGTGTCATTCTAGAAAGAGTATAGTCAGCAAGGTATTACAGCATCATTTTTGATGAGACAACAGATGTATCACATTCATCGCAACTTAGTTTAGCTCTCTGCTATGCCTTCGATAACCATAGACGCGAGGACTTCATAGGTTTTGTTGACGTTCATCATGCCACCTTTGAACCTTCCACTGCAGACAAAGAGCCGACTGTCAACGGAAAAGTGATTGGCCATCTAGTTCTAAGCCTTTTAGAAGAAATGGGTTTGAATTTAACCGACTGTGTTGGAATCGGTACGGGTGGGTGTGCAATGATGGTATCAAATAACTGTGGTGCTGTAGTTGAAATTCAGAAAAAAAAAGCTAAAAATGCGTCTCGTTGTCCCTGCTTTAACCACGCCTGAACCTTTCTTTGTCAAGAAGCTCAGCTGTTTCGAGCATCAGAAATGCCATAGGCATTATAAAAGAAGTTGTTGCATTTTTTAATGCATCTGCGAAGAGAAATTATGTCTTGAATAAGGTTCTAAAAGCTCAGCTCACGGGAATCGACGAGACGAGGTGGATCGAGCGACACGAGTCACTTATGCAGTTTGTGTCCGAACTTCCAAAAATCATCCAGGCTTTGGAACACATTAGTCACTGGAGTGAATCAGTGACCGCTCTGAAGGCAAAGACGCTTGTCACAGCGTTACATAGTGCGGAATTCGTGGTTTCCCTTCAGTGTCTACACAGTATTTGCGCTCTGACCTTGCCTCTTAGTCGCCTATTCCAGAAGAAGACTTTGGACTTGGGCGCTGCCGATGGCCACGTTTCCGATCTTTTAGATGTTCTAGCAAAGCGACGGGAAACGTGTGACGAAGAGTTCGCATTAGTATTCGAGCAAGTAAAAGAATTGTCAGATAAATCCAATGGGCTGTTTAAGTTCCAAGGATTACACAAAGACAGGTTTATCGAAATAATCCTCCTTATACTGCGCCTGAAGAATATTATCGACGTATTGTTTTTATACCTATGCTCGACTCAGTCATAAGTGACTTAAAGGGCCGATTCTCAAAAGACACGCTGAACTCTTTCCAGTTAACCGTACTGCTGCCACCAAATATTGTGAATTGTACTGATGATTTGCTGCAATCTTCCGTCAAAGAAATCTCTAGCAAGTACGGTCAACTTCTTGGCTTAACCGTGCCGTCTAACAGGGCAACACTTATTTTGGCAGAGGTGCATGTGTGGAGAAGTAGATGGCTTCGAGTTAAGACAGAAGGAGGTATTTTTCCTAGTTCAGTAGAAGAAACTGCCAAGGAATGAGACAGACACCTATATCCTTATGTCAGCTCACTTCTTGATATTTTATATCTCTTCCGGTGAGTGTGGCATCTGCCGAGCGTAGCTTCTCAACTTTACGCAAACTGAAAACCTGGCTCAGAGCACAGATGGGACAAACTAGACTCAGTGGTTTGGCCCTCCTTAATGTGCACCGCAGCATCGATATCAGCATTGACAGAGTAATCGACTGGTTTGCGAACAGTGGAGCCAGGAGGCTTGAATTTTGATTGAAAACAGTTGTCAGTTGATCAAGTACAGTTTTTGTAATCATTATTGTAATATATAAAAACCACATTTTCGTTAAACAAGAGACCGCCAGGGAAACTTAAAACGTGAAAAATAAAGTCAGCCTTGTGGCTGACAAAAAGGACACTACCCCACTCTTTTCGGCAAGAATCGCCCCCCTCCTAGAACGAAAGGCTGGATCCGCCCCTGACTCCACACTTTTTTTTGAAAAATTAAACGCGTATTTTATTTTTCAGTGCATTTCACAGCTCGCATTGATAAATTGAAATCTTTCATTGCTTCACGGCACAAGGTTCCTTTTCAAGACTAAATGAAATGACATACACGAGGGTTCGAAAGTTTTTCCCTCCCTCCCTCCGGTTTTTTAAGAAATAACAGGACTTGTTTTTTCTTCCAAGTCAAAGGATGATTAACATCTGTGCATTGGGAGAAGTGAATAGTTATATTCGTGTGTATTTCCGAGTCAAAGTTGCTTTGAAAGTACATTTTATCAAGGTTTTAATCTTTCTTTGTGCATAATTTACACTCCCGTTTAGGACTAGTAAATGATCAAGAAAGGGTTTCGGTTAAATTGTAGTAGAGGGGACGTTTAATTAAAGACATTTAATTACTGCCTTTTATGGAACTGATAGTAGTAAACGGCTGTGCTCTGTGCTTCAAATAGTTCCTCTTCGTTTCCCATTCATCCTTCTCACTTCTAATTTGAGGACACGACTCGCGGATGGCTATCTAAATACTATAAGCCTTCGCCGTCCTTTTATTTTCTTTTTTATTATGTCTCCTTCGCTAATGTAATTCATTAGCTTAAAGATAAACTGCAACATCAGACCGAAAATTTTTGAAAGATTTTTCCACAGGGGGGTTTTTAAACAGGGGAGTTTTCCATAGGGAGGGAGGTTTAGAGGGGCTGAACTTGCCAGGAGAGATTACACACTGGGGGAATTCGAGAGAATTCCCATAGAAAATTCTTTTTATATGTCTTGCTTTCTCTTTTCCGTCCCAATTTTATGCGTGGAGTTGGTAAGGGTAATTATCTTGGGTAAATTTTCACCGGGATTGAAATGTCTAGAGGATATTTCTATGGGGAGGGTATTTATCCGTGGAGCTCGGGCCAAATTTATTGGGATTATTTAAAAAACAAGTTTTTCAACTGAAAGTACGGAGCAACGTTAACACTTAAAACGAACGGAAATTATTACGTATATCAAGGGGGTTGTCTCCTCCTCAACACCTCCCTCTTTACGCTAAAGTTTGAATTTTGTGAAAATTCTTAAAGAACAACTCCTGAAACACTAAGGTCGTTTAATTAGAACAATAAGAAACTTTTTTAAAAGTACTAGAAAACTTTAGCGTAAATAGTGAGGTGTTGAGGAGGAAACAACCTTCATATACATAGTAATTTCTGTTCGTTTTAAGTTTTAATCTTGCTCCATACTTTCATTTGAAAAAACTTGTTTTTTATTTGATATATTTCCAGTATATTTGCGATATTTAACTTTTCTTCGGATTTAAATGAATACCCATATGATACCTAACATCAACAGAAAGTTAGTTATTGAAATCCAAAGATCAAGGTTTGCCACAAAAAAATTTACTAGATGGTTAAAATATAAAATTTATGGGAAATTTGATAAACGATGGGCAGTTTGTTAAAGTGCAGTAAACTTTTAAAAAACTGACTGAAGCGTTCATTAATTTGTAACTGATAAACGAGAAAGTGATGATATGATCAGGAATAATTTTTAAAAATCTGTCCTTAGTTTTTCATTATAAATAATAAAAAGATGATTATTGTGAAGGGTAGTGAATAAGTCCTCTGGATGTGCAAACTTTTTGAATTTTTTACCCTATTTAATTTTGTTTTTGTAAGTTAGAGGACAGTCCCGGTAAGTGATCTTTCCTACAGGATTGGAGCCTTTGAGTCGCATGAATTTAAGAGATATTGGATTATGCGTAAGTACATATATAGTAAAGCGGTATTACGCTTTAAAAGGGAACTGAACTGAACTAAAGCTTACCAAATTGCCTAAAAGAAGCAAAGAACAATATAGTTTCAAAATTGCTTTTCAGGTTTATTAGGTTACGGAAAGGTTTCCTCATAAAAGTTTTCGAATTTGTTCCGAACTTTTCAACTTTTCCGACTACGGGAAATAAATACAGACAACGACTACAGCATAATCGAAACAACATTTCAGATATTTCTTGACGACGTTCGTCCTAATCCATCCTTGACAAATATTGGAGTCTCAATAGAGAAAGAAGCAGGTGAAAAAATCAAAGTTACTTGTCCTCTCAGGTCTATGATGGCTATCTAAAGTTTTTTGGTTAAATGCGTTTGGGGAAAAGAAGGTATGTGGAGGGGGTAGGTGCACTCCGTTCACTTTCGACTCTTAAAACTGTAACTAAAATTTTCAATCTCGATTCAAATGATCCATCTCTGAAGTTTTTACAACCACTTCTTACATAAGAACCTTATATGCCTCAGTTGCTTAACGTACAACACTAGCCCCCGAGCTCCGAGGGGTTGTGTCAACCCTGGAGTTTTTGTTATCTTCGGAGTTTTTGTAAAAAAGATAAACTCCAAAATAGTTTATCTTTAAACTGTTTTTAACGAAATTGCTACCTCGAAATTTGTTTGGATGCATTTGGGGAAAAAATGCATTGCAGTGGGGTGAGTCTAGTTGCCCAACAATCACTTTTTACTCAAAAACAACGCTATAAATTCTGATTTATAATCGAATAACCCCCCCCCCCCGAGGTTTATAGTACCACCCCTTCCATAAAAATCTTATATACACCAGGGGCATAGCAAACAACCCCTGCCCCTGGGATCTCGGGGAAGGGCTGTGTTATCCCTGGAATTTTTGTTATATGATTTTTGGTCTAGTTTGAACAAAATGGCTATATAAAAAGTTTTATCGGACGCATTTGGGGGAAAAAAGGATGGTAGTTGGGGGACTAGTTGCCATTGGATCGTTTAAAAAGCGATTGACTCTTAAAAAGGGAGCCAGAACTTCGAATTTCTAATCAGTACAATCCCCTCCGAAGCTTATATGACCACCTCTTCCATAGAATCTAATATGCCCCGGCACAAAAGTTACAACCCTTAGTTCCCCTGATTTCTTTTTTTTTTGGGGGGGGGGATTTTGATGCCGAAGTTTTTATTATCAGATCGTTGGACTATTTTAAAGAAAATACCTATCTTAAATTGATCGGATATAGTTAAAGAAATAGGGTGTATGGGAGGATAGATGCCCTCCGATCACTTTTGACTTTTAAAAATGTAAATGAAACTTCAAATTTCCAATAAAATGAGCTACCTCTGAAGTATATACGACCACTCCTTATATAAGAATCTTATATGCCCGCATGGCATAATTTAAAACACTTGCCACTTGGCTTCGGGGGTTGTGTCAACCCCAGAGATTTGTTATCTGATAATTGAACTATTTTAAATAAAATAACTATCTCAAAATTTTTAACAGATGGGTTTGGGGAAAATAGGGCATCGGGGGGGGGGCTAGTTTACCTCAGATCTCTTTTTACTCTTAAAAAGTGAGCTACAGTCCTCAATCAAATGAGCCCCCTCTTGAAGTTTATACAAGCAGTCCCTTCATAAGACCCATATATGCCCCCTGGGAATAACTTACATCACCTGCCCCTGGGCCCTTGGGGTTTCTGTCGACCCCGGAATTTTTATTATCTGATCTTTGAAACATTAAAAAAAATTATTGGATTTTATTGGGAAAAAGGGCGTAGGGGCTAGTTGCCCTCCAATTACTTTTGACAGCTAAAAAGGGCACTATAATTTCTGATTTCAAATTGAATGAACCCCTCCGAAGTTTATACGACCATCTCTTCCATATGAAGTGCCTCTGGGAAAAAATATTGGAGCTTTATGGCCTTAGAGTTGGGGGGAGGGGGGCTGTTTACAATCGGATAACTTTTGACTCTTATAAAGGGAATTAGAACTTCCAAAGGGTTGGAATTAAAATTCCAACCCTTCCCCGGGTTTTCGGGGGATTATGTTGACCCCGATCATTGGACTATTTCAAACAAAACGGCTATCTCGAAATTTTGATCGGATGTATTGGGGGAAAAGAGGGTGTGAAGAAGGAGTATATGCCTGCTGATCACGTTTGCTGACTGTTAAAAAGGTAACTAGAACTTTCAATTTCCAACAAATTTTTTGCGAATTTTTGCGAAAAGTTTTGCGACAAGCTTGAAAGCTTACCGTATTTGGTATTAATAAATAAATAAAAATGAGCCACCTGTGATGTTTATGCGATCACTCCTTACATAAAATCCTGTCTCCCCTTGGGGCATAACTTAAAACACTTCCTCCCGGACTCTGGGGGTTTGTGTCGACTCCTGAGTTTTGTTATTTGATCTGTGAACTATTTTGGACAAATAGCTATTTAAAAATTTTGACCGGATACACTTGGGAAATAAAGGTCCTTGGGGGGGGGGCTAGTTACTCTCTCAATCACTCTTGACTCTTAAAAAGGGCTCTATAAATTCCAATTCACAATCGACTGAGCCCCCTCCGAATTTTATATGACCATACATTCCATAAAAACCTTACATGTCCCTGGGGCATAAATTTCAACACTTGCCTTCAGGTTCTGGGGGGGGCTATGTTATCCCTGGATGTTTCGTTATATGATCTTTGGCCTGTTTCGAACAAAATGGCTATAAAAGAATTCGTTCAGACGCATTTAGGGAAAAGAGGGTTGGGAAGGGGGCTAGTTGCCATAGGATCACTTTTAACTCCTAATAAGGGAATTAGAACTTTAAATCTTCGAACTTTCTACATTTGAGTCACCCCCCCCCCCCGAGGTTTATGCTACAGCTTCTTTCATAAGTTTTATGTGCCCCGAGGGCATAAGCTACAACCTTTCTTTCGGGCTCTGGGGAGGGGGTGCTGACCTCTAAACTTTTGTTATCTGATCGTTGGACTATTTCATACAAACTGGCAATCTCAAAATTTTATCAGATGCATTTGGAGAAACAAGGGTTTGTGTGAGTGTGTGTGTGTGGGGAGGGGGGATAGATGCCCTCTGATTCCTTTTGACTCATAAAAAGGCAAATAGAACTTTCAATTCCCAATCAAATGAGCAAACTCTGAAGTTTATAAAACCAACGATTTCATAATAGCCTTATATGCCCCCGGGGCATAACTTAAAAACTAGCCCTCGGCTAGTTCTGTTTCGACCCGGGAGTTTTGTTATCTAATGTTTGAATTATTTTTAACAAAATAGTTATCTCAAAATCTGTATTGGATGGGGTTGGGGGAAAAGGGCGTGAGGGGGGGCTAGTTGCCCTTTGATCTCTTTTGACTCTTAAAAAGTGAACTAGAACTTTCAATTTTCAATCAAATAAACCCTCTTTGAAGTTTATACTAGCATCCGTTCTATAAGAACTATATATGCCCCCAGGGCATAATTTACAACGCCTATCCCTGGGTCCTGGAGGATTGTGCCGACACCGGAGTGTTTGTTATCTGATCTTTGAACTACTTTTAACAAAATAGCTATCTCATAATTTTTTTTCAGATACATTTGGGAAAAAAGGGCGTGGGGGAGGATAGTTGCCCTCTGATCCCTTTTGACTCTTAAAAAAGGCATTATAACTTCCGATTCCTAATCGAATGAGTCTCCTCCGAAGTTTATACGAACACACCTTCCTATGAAGTGCCCCTGGGGAAAATAATAATAATAATAAACAGTAAAAGGTGCAAGATCAATAAAAGACACTAGTGTCAACCTCTGCTTGTCTCAATCTCTACAATATCCATTTGTGTCAATAGTCAATTTAGAGCTGAAATTTAGGAAGGGTAACTTAATTCCTGATATGACGTTGATAGACTTCAAAAATAGAATTTGGGAGAAAATTTCCAAGAACAGTGGGATACGAAACCTGAGAGTATTTTAGCTTTACTAAATTAAATAGTTTGCGAGTAGCAGAAGGTTTCTTAACGATGAAGTTAGAAACGCAGCTAGAAATATAAACGAAAACGCTTTAAGTCTAGCCAAAGAGAGTAAGGGTTTATATATTTCTGAGAAACAGATTATACGAAAATAAAAGGAAACCAAGAAAACTAGGGAATACATTAAAATATGAATTAATGAAATATAAGATGGCTGATAAAATTGCTAAGGAACTGGAATATGCAGCATAAAATAAGGTAAGTCATAATAAGAAACTGCGAGGAAGCTGTCACTCTTGACTTGTCTTAGATGGGAACATTGTGAAAAAGCACTTAATTCTGGCTGATAGAATTTGCTGTCCTTGCACTGTGTTCAAGTTAAGTAGATTAAAATGATTAGTGCTATGCATGGGAGTAATATTGCTGCCACTAAGGTAGGAAGTGAGGTTAGTAGCTGGTTTACTGCGGAATCGGGAGTTAAGCGGGAATGTCTCCCACCCTCATTTAAATGGATAATTTTGAGGGGATTGGCGCTAGGGAGCCCGGCAAAAGCTTTGGGAGAAAATAGAGTCAAATGGTAAGGTAAACTCTTTTACACCTTGATTATGCAGATGATTTAGTAACTTAAACGAAAATGTTAAAAAAATTAATTTTTGGTTTTAAGAGTAAGCTTTAAGAATTCAGTTTATTTAATAGTTCATTAAGTTTTAAGAGTTAAGGATGCAAGAAGAGATCTGAAAATTAGTTTTGAGGAAAACTGAGTTGCTCAGAGTAGGAATAATTAAAGGTGAAGAAATGATGTTGTGTAAACGATAAATCCATCAAGTGGATCTCTTCACTTACCTGGGTAGCATTATTGGTAAAGACGGTGGATGCGACAAAGATGTAAAAAGTAGAATATTCAAGGTGCGGGGCGTTTTCTCACAGTTAAAAAACTTCACAAGAACAGGAAGATAAGTATGATAAATACGATTAGGATATTGGAATCTAAAGTAATGACAATGGTCAAGCATAGTTCTGAAACGTAGACATTTAAAAGGCTGAGGAAGATTTGTTAAATGTTTTCCAGCGGAAGTGTCTAAGGATAGTTTTAGGTGCTCGTTTGACTGACCGTATATCAAACAGCAAGCTTTATGAAGAAATTCGGCCATACAAAAAGCAAACCATCCCCAAATGGAGTGGGAGGAGTTTATGAAGACAAATTTAAGGAAACTGGAGCTTCATGGAAAAGGGTAGCTACATAAGTTGTAGTTCTGACAGTGCTCAATTATGGTTTTGAGATGTGATTCTCTCCCGATTTCTAGGGTTATAAAGACAGAAAGTTTGGGATGGCTAGGACACGTTTTACGAATGAAGCAGGACAGATTGCCAAAAATTATCCTTTTTGGCCATCAATTTGGGGCTATATGAAAAACAGATCGTCCCTGGATGGAACGAGAAGAGGTCATAATGAAAGATTTAAGGAAATTGAAACTTAATGGGAAAGGGTAAAGAGTGAAGCTTTGAATAGATAGCGTTAAAAGAGGAGCGTGTACACCTGTATTGGCCTCAAGCGGTTTGGTGCTTCAGTGAGTCGTTAGTAGTAGTATTATACACTTGAATACTATTTTAATTTTTCATTATTCACATGGAATATAAACTCTGGATTAAAAAAAACATATGCCGTTTTTAATAATAATGAAATAAAAACAACCCTCCCCCTAAACACAGAAACTTTTCTTTGAACTTTTTGAGATTTTATTTATACTTCAAATTTTATTCACATTTTAAGTTATGTAATTTCATTATGTAACGCAGTGCAATTTAAACTGCAGCAGTAGCTGTAAAGTCTTTACCAAGTACCAAGTTAGGAATTGCCTATTTTACAACAAGTAAAAAGTTAGCTTGTTTTTGTATATACATAAAAGAATTGTATCAAAGGTACAAAAAGAGATTTAATATACAAGAATAGCTTACAATTTCAATTCGATCCAACAAACTATTTCACATATCTTCGGAACGCCATCTGTAAGCTTCTTCTTCTAAGGCTTTCTTTCTATTTTGTGATTGGAACCACTCTTTCTCAAATCCATTTGATCGGTCTACCCCGTCCCATCTGTACCCTGGCATTATACAATAGCGATTGGGTGGAGGAGTAGGACCCTTGTACTGCGGATGAGCTATAAGAAAACGTATATATATATATATATATATATATATATATATATATATATATATATATATATATATATATATATATATATATATATATATATGAACACAGACATTTTACTACTACTGAGTCTAATGGTATTAAGGTAGGACTTTCATGGAATGTTTAGGGTGAGTTCAAACTAAATCAAATTATTGTACCCGTTGTATGCAAATTATCAGCTAAATTATGTGCATGCATTTTCTTCAAAAGAGCTTATAAGCAATATCTTAGGAACGGCTTAGAGTATTAAGTTGAAACTTTGAGGGCAAGTTGAAAGGGATGTTGAATTAACATAGGCCTGGGATGTTGAAAATCTGGGCATGCTGGTACTAATACTACTACTGCTTCTACAGCAAATACTACGGCAACCACTAGTGATACTACTACTACATCTAGTGGTACACGCGGAAAAGGGTAATTGCATTCTTGGTAAAAGAGGAGACAATGAAAAGGAAAATGGGTGATAAAGAGAAGTATCTTAAGTATATATATAATCTCATCTCTTGGAGAAATACATTAGGCCTAATTATCATAAAATACGTCCTACTATTACGACCATTTCTGAGAACGTTTCAGGACCTACGTTTTAGGGATCTTGTCATGAAATTTATCACAAAAACAATTCAACTTCAAAGAAAAATGTAAAAGATTGAATTCGTTATTACATATTTTTAGGCCTCGAATAGCCAAGCCCAAGTTTTGCTTCGACGTCTCAAACGGCGAAACAAACCTTGTAGGTTCGTTTCAACCTAATAGAGATGAATCAGGATCAAGTGGAGATGTATAATTTTAACTTTCATAAGATCAAGTTTCTAGAAATCCATATAATATGTTTCCTATATTTTCGAAAAGATAAACAAAAATACATATTATTCTTTGTAAGTTGTGCGCGGACTCGTAAAAAGAATACTCTGTCTGAAAGTTTGTAGGTACTAACCCCTTTAAAAGAAAAACATTAAACGTTGAATTGTCTTTCCACTTAGTACTATTGAGCCCAAAATTAAATCTCTAGAGAATATGGCTATTTTCT
Source organism: Artemia franciscana (assembly GCF_032884065.1). NCBI lineage: Eukaryota > Metazoa > Arthropoda > Branchiopoda > Anostraca > Artemiidae > Artemia > Artemia franciscana. The sequence goes on along the minus strand of NC_088867.1, from coordinate 31,455,375 downwards.
TGCAAGCCATGGCACATAATACAGCTGAATTGATCCCCAAATATGTTCTTAATAGGTCTGTAAAAATTTTCATTGGTTCTAAGTTGCAAATTATTCAAACATAACAATGATAATATCTGACCAAAGAAATATCAGCACTGAGAATTTATTTCAAAATCACGTAATAAAGCATTTTGACACTCCCATCAGAGCATCTGGAAAACATCGGGATTCTTCCAAGGTCCTCTGAAGATGTAGTGCTATTGAGTTGATGACACCCAGCTGAGCTTCTATCGCTTCTTCTCCCTCTCTTGAGAAGAACATTGAACAATGGGAATTCACCTACTCAGAACACTAGGAATTTACTTCCAAAACCATACAGTAGAGCATTTCCAACATCTTACCTCAATTTTGCTTTGATATAAGTTATTTTAAATTGTTTCGCAATTGGCCTTTAAGCAGGTAGGATACATCTAAAATTTGCTGCATGGTCAAACTCACTAGCTACCGAACGTTATAACTCACTGGAACTTCAAACAAAATACCTTAGTGGTTCTAAAATAGTTTTTTTGTATGATTTTCATCCTTCCTTCTATTTTTTATAAATCCTATACATTAAGATACGAAAGCATTTCCAAAAGTTCTGTGATTCAATGTATATTACGGAAAAAGAACTTGCGGAAGAAGAAACCCTAAGGTCTTTGGTATTCCTCCATGTCGCCCATCAGCAAAACCCAGATACCCTTACCCATATGAGATTCGGACCCTTGTGCACATATGCTAATAGAATTGGTTTTGAAGCTCCAAGATTGGCAGTTACATCTGTGCAGAATGAGCTTTAAAGAACAAAGATCAGAGCTTCAGATAATCTCTGTTCGCAAAACAACAGAGCAATATGAGCTTCAAATAACATGAACAAAGATCAAAATTGTAAAAAGGGAAGAAATTACTCCCTGCAGTTTCACAATTCCCAGTTCTTTCTAATTTAAACACTCGTCTCAGCCGGATTAAACACTTAAGCAATATGACTTACTAGGTTTTCCTTTCTGTTTTTTCTTGCTTACATAAGCAGCCATTGGATCTTCTTCATAGATTTGTTCTTTCAAGTGCGTTTCTAAATCAACATCACCTGCATACCTCGCCAAAGGCTTTGACATTTCGTGCGACATCTGTTCCATATGTGAGGAAAATTCTGCTTGTTGCTTCATTCTGAAATAAACAAAGAAATTGTTTTTTTTTTTTTTTGGAATGAAATAGTGTTTTACTTGAGACTTTGGACTTCGATACAGTTTTAGTGAATTTAATAGAGAGAAAAAATCCGTTTAAGTTGAATTACCACTGAGACTGCCATTTGCAATAAGATTCAAAAACGCTATGAAACTAACCCAATAAAAGAACATAAATTATGCTAGCATTTTTATCACGGACAATCACCCCTTTCCCTTTCCCGCCCTCTATTTTGTGCGATAAACCAGGAAGAAGCTTCAAAATTACTACGCTTAATCTACAGATGTCAAATCCCAAAAATCAACGAATGAGTTACGAAATCAATTCAATTGCCAATATGTTTTCCACAGAATTAAGATTTAATGCTTAAATTCTACCTGAACTTACTAAAGCAATTGGGAATCTAAAGCGTGATTACAAAGAAGATAAAGGCCATCCAGTGGTAAGAATCATTATCAAATTTGATTTTGAACGCGAGTCGATTTTAATTTTTGGTATGTTTCAATTACATGGAGTCATTTTTGTTATCTTTTGTCATCAAACAGTTCGTGGTAACGAACTGCAGTAAGGAGCGACCCGGCTCAATAGTAACCGAAACACACACAAAAAAACAGAATTTTGATACCAATAGTTACATCAAAAGAATTATATTTTAATGCTGATTTTAAATGTTTAAGTTTAGTCTTATCCATCAAAAGTTACGAACCTGAAAAAATTTGCCTTATTTTAGATAATTGGGGGAAACACCCCCTAAGAGTCAGAGAATCTTAACGAAAATCACACCATCAGATTCGGCATATCAAAGAACCCTTCTGTAGAAGTTTCAAGCTCACGTCTAAGAAAATGTGGATTTCTGTATTTTTTCCCAGAAGAGAGATCACAGATGCGTGTTTATTTTATTTTTTTCCAGGGATGATTGTATCGCCCAGTGGTCCTAGAATGTCGCGAGAGGGCTCATTCCAACGGAAATTAAAAATTCTAGTGCCCTTTTTAAGTGACCAAAAATTGGAGGGCACCTAGGCCGCCTCCCACGCTCATTTTTCCCAAAGTCACCGGATCAAAATTCTGAGATAGCCATTTTATTCAGCAAAGTCGATAAACCTAATAAATACGTCTTTGGGGACGACTTGCTCCCCCAAAGTCCACATGGGAAGGGCTGCAAGTTACAAACTTTGACCAGTGTTTACATAATGAAACAAGAGCTCATTTGGACGAGGTCGGAAGAGCCAAGAGCCAAGAGCTCATTTGGCACTTGTGAGAAGGTCAGAACCTAAAGTTAAACTTTATAGCACAAGATCCTTCTAAATATCAAATTTCATTAAGATCTGGTCACCCTTTCGTAAGTTACAAATACCTCAATTTTCAAAATTACCTCCCCCCTCCCAATTCCACCAAAGAGAGCAGATCCGGTCCAGTTATGTCAGTCACGTATCTTAGACAGGTTTCTATTCTTCCCATCCAGTTTCATCCTGATCTCACCGCTCTAAGTATTTTCTAAGATTTCCGGTCCCCCCAACTGCCCCCCCCCCTAATTACGTTTGATCCGGTTGAGATTTAAAATAAGATATCAGAGTTACGAGGTCCTTCTAAATATGAAGTTTCATGAAGATCCGATCACTCCTTCGTAAGTTAAAAATACGTTATTTTTCTTATTTTTCAGAATTACCCCCCCCCCCGCAATTGAGCGGATCCGTTCCAATTATGTAAATTACGTATGCAAGACTTTTGCTTATTTTTCCAACCAAGTTTCATCCCAATCCTTCCAATCTAAGGGTTTCCCATCATTTTAGGTCTCCCCACCCCAAACTTCCCCCAATGTCACCAGATCCGGTCAGGATTTAAAATAAGAGCTTTGAGCCACGATATCCTTCTAAAAATCAAATTTCATGGAGATCCAATCACCCATTCGTAAGTTAAAAATACCTCATTTTTTCTAATTTTTCAGAATTAACCCCCCCCCCCCAACTACCCAAAAGAGAGCGGATCCGTTCCGTTTATGTCAATCATCTATCTAGGACTTGTGTTTATTTTTCCCACCATGTTTCATCCCGATCCCTCCACTCTAAGTGTTTTCCAAGTTTTAGGTTTCCACCTCCCAACTCCCCGCCCCCATCACCAGATCCGGTCGGGATTTAAAATAAGAGCTCTAAGACACGATATCCTTCTAAACATCAAATTTCATTGAGATCCGATCACCCGTTCGTAAGTTGAAAATACCTCATTTTTCTAATTTTTAAGACTTACTCCCCCCCTCCCAACTACCCCAAAGAGAGCAAATAAGTTCCGATTATGTCAATCATGTATCTGGGACTTGCGCTTATTTTTCCCATCAAGTTTCATCCCGATCCCTCTACTCTAAGTGTTTTCCAAGATTTTAGGTTCCCCCCCTCCAACTCCCCCCAATGTCATCAGACCCAGTCGGGATTTAAAATAAGAGCTCTGAGACACAATATCATTCCAAACATCAAATTTCATTAAGATCCAATCACCCGCTCATAAGTTAAAAATACTTCATTTTTTCTATTTTTCCGAATTAACCGGCCCCTTCCCCCCCCCCAGATGGTCAAATCGGGAAAACGACTATTTCTAATTTAATCTGGTCCGGTCTCTGATACGCTTGCCAAAGTTCATCGTCCTAGCTTACCTGGAAGTGCCTAAAGTAGCAAAACCGGGACTTTAGGTTTTCCCCCTCCAACTCCCCCCAATGTCATCAGATCCGGTCGGGATTAAAAATAAGAGCTCTAAGACACAATATCATTCCAAACATCAAATTTCATTAAGATCCAAATACCCGCTGATAAGTTAAAAATACTTCATTTTTTCTATTTTTTGCGAATTAACCGGGCCCCCACTCCCCCCCAGATGGTCAAATCGGGAAAACGACTATTTCTAATTTAATCTGGTCCGGTCCCTGATACGCTTGCCAAATTTCATCGTCCTAGCTTACCTGGAAGTGCCTAAAGTAGCAAAACCGGGACCGACAGACCGACAGACAGACCGACAGACCGACAGACAGACCGACAGAATTGGCGACTGCTATATGTCACTTGGTTAATACCAAGTGCCATAAAAAGAAATCACCAATGCAACAGCACAAACCCATAAATAAACATACAGCATAAAAAAAACATAAAAACAAAAAAGAAAAACAGAAGTAGAAAGGAAGACTGTTTTCCTACTTTAGTAATTAATATAGATTAGTACTTGAATGAGACCTTAACCCTACTCATCCATCCCATTACATAGGTCAAACAGGATAGCCATACACAATCAACCATAAAGAATAATCCATGGACAGACGGTTGTGTCGTAAGTAAGTATAAGTCGTCATTTACCAAATATTGAAAACAATAAAAAAGACAAAGAATTCAGAGGCGACAACCCAACAAAAGGGCTCATCAGGAGAATACACACTTGCCTATAGGGTTTTGGCACTTTAAATTCCCTACCCAGGCAAGTGGCATGCCTACTATAAATTCCCTATGGTATCCCCGTGCTAGGTATCAGCCCAAAATATATGCCTATGAAAAAACAAATATAAAACAACCAAGTAACTCCAGAACGAGCGTCTCTATTCAGTCTATTGATGCAAATGTGATCTAAATAAAATTCAAGGTAATTAATGCAAATTAAGACCTTTTGAAAATACAACGCACGCAAAATTCTCCGGAAATCCACTGTCAAAAATTAGGGACACGCCAAATTCAGTAACAATGAAAATCAAAATCAACCGAAGATATAAATCAACCTAAGTATTTCAAGATAATTCTTTCTGTATTTATTTAAAAGTTCGTTATAATGAAAACTAAATTTTTCAAATTGCCAAGTTAATTTATTTGCAGAGAAACCTCTTAAGGCCGTGATTAAGTGAACTTGAAAACATCGAGATTCAAAATTGAAGTTCGGGTAGCCTTCTGTATCTCAATTCTCTAGAGACCGTCGATTGTCAAAAACCCTTCAGATAGCACTTATTCATTTGGTGGAAATAGCGGATTAATTATACCAGCTTGTCAATTTGGTCTGTAGGGCGATCTGAAACGATTCTTTCTGGCAAAAAACTTGTAAAAAATTCAGGTAGCTGAAAATATTCTATGGAACTGTTCGAAAACAGAAAAATACATCGAAAAATGGTTGCAATCATCTTACAGGTTATTGTCTTCAGCTCATGATAGTACCGATTTTGTTCTAAAAGCAATATCCTTCATAGAGTACACTTGTGAAAAAGATCTAGACATTTTCTCAGATTTCTAAGCAATTAGAGGAAATAGAGCAAAATCCTAGCAAACATTCTGTAGCATCTTCAAGAAGATACAGCCTGATATTAAAAGCGGTATCTTCCGCCAATGAATACTTGAGTACTTTTTAAAAATAAGTTTTCAGTTTAACATAGGGTTTTTGAGTTTCATCAGTTCACTTAATCACGGCCTTAAAATCAATTTTTTGGCTTAAAATTTCACATCTATTTTTAAAATCAATACAACTACTATAAATCCTTGCATATCTAAGTAACTGTAAAGAAAATGCTGAATATGTGATATTTGAGTGCATATTACTTTCCGGGAATGGGAAATTAATCACTTTAAATTCAAAATCATCCGTTTTATTATACAATTTAAAACCTAATTTATTATTATCAGAAATATTAATATTCAAATCTAAGAAATGATCTTCTAGACCTGTGCCATGACTAGTTTTAAGAGTCAGCTCTGATAGATATATATTTTTAGAAATATCAATAAATTCCTTACAGTTTAAAACCAAAATATCACCTAAATATCTTTTATTATTTGACAGAACATGTTTTAAATTATTTGGATTATTCTTATCCATCATATATCTATATTCGGGTTGACTTAAAAACAAGTCAGCTATAGATGGGCTGGCATTCCCCCCCCCCCTCCATAGGAATTGCTACAATTTGCTTATACAAATTACCATTAAATCTTATATAAGTAATATATAAAACGAATTCTAATAAATCAAAAATCATATCTAAGCTGTAACATCTAGAGCTAACTGTAGTCTTAAAGCAGTTTGTCCATACAGCTTTTTTATTATAAGTGTCTAATTTTAAGAACCTCTTACGAGATAAGAGGAAAATTTTCTTAATAACGGTTTTTAAATTTTCTAACACTACATGAAGTGATAGATTGGTATACACTGTCGCAAAATCGAGAGACTCAATTCTTTTAGCTGAAACCATTGTTAAAGAGTCTATCACCTGCAGTGAATTATTAACACTCCAGTATGGATTAAAATTTGAAAATTTTTAATACCAGAACAATAGGTTTTAAGTTTATTTATAATTTCCCTTAAAATTAAAGATAGGTCAGTAGCAGCAATGCGTGTTGAACATCTAGCTGCTCCGACAATAAACTTGGTATAGGGGATTCTTATGAACTTTTACAGTCCAATATAGGAAAGGGAACTTTTTATCATTGTCATTAATTCTAATATTGAATTTTTTTTAAGTATTTCTTCAGTTTTTTCAATTAAATTTTCATCTTCTAAATTCACCTTTTCGTAAAAATTGGTCGTACATGACTCCCTTGTTAAGATATCACAACACAGATTCTGAAAAATTATGGCAAAATGATTATTATAATGGTTATTGGGAAGTGTACAGACGTTTTCAGAGAGAAGTTTCTGGTTGGTGGGGGGAGGGGGGTTTACGTCGGAGGATCTTACCATGGAATATTTTAACATGGGGGAAGAGAATTTCCATCAAGGGAGCGCAGGATTTTCTAGCATTATTAAAAAAATAAAAATAAAACTAAACATGAAAAAGTTCTCTCAACAGAAAGTAAGGAGCAGCATTAAAACTTACAACGAACAGAAATTATTACGCATATGAGGGGTCCATCTCCTCCTAATACCTCACTATTTACGCTAAAGTACTTTTTAGTAATTTCAACCATTTTTTCTACGGCCTTTGTGATCCAGGGGTCATTCTTAAGGAGTTGGAACAAAATTTAAGCTTTAATGTAAAGAGCGAGGTATTGACGAGGGGGCGAACCCCCTCTAAAACGCAATAAAAAATGCGGACATAAAAGTTCGTTACGTAAGTTTTGATGTCGCTCCTTACTTTCAGTTAAAAAAAACTTGTTTTTTTTATTTAATTACTTATTAGGCTCCCTTTTAAAAATTAATGTTATGTTGTGTGTGTGTGTGTTTGTGAAGGGTTGGAAGAGATGATGGTTTTGGTGAGGGATTATTTTTCTCCAGTTTTTTCTTTTGTTATCATGCTATTCCCTTCTTTTTCAATGTGTAAGAGTTTCTTGGTAGTAGTTTAAATAGGACATTCCCTCTTATTAATACTGATGGAATGAAAGTTGTCTATGAGCTGACATGATTTATTCATCCTTTCTTCACCTCACTTTTTGTTTTATTTTGATAATGGTTGAATATCAAGCTTATCCCCATTTATAATGGGGAACTTGAGAAAATGAGTGTCTTATCTTTCTAGATTTTATCGGGAAATTCTCCGTGAAGATGATGAGGGTACAAATGCAACCGACTGTCTAAATTCAGAATATGCGTTTACAGCCGATTTTTTTATATAAGATAAGCGTGGCTCTCCTTCAGTTATAAATATGCATGTCTGATCACTTTGGGATTATGTTAACAGTGAATGGTTTCTTCAGAAATAACACCCTTCAAGGTGATGAAATAAATCAAAAGCCAAGCATAAATGAAGGTTGCCAACGTGGGTTTAGAAGGGAGCTTTCAGTTAAGCGATCCAATTTCCAGGAATGAGTTCACGGCGTGAATAACAATTTTTGCATGACCAGATAAAGGGCATTATAAAGAGTATAACCGAAAATTAAATTCACTTTCTAAAAATCGAAGGAGCATTTTGAACATAATTTTAAAGAAGTGCAAGGAGTTCCTGCAAAGGCGAGGAAACTAATCAAGTCCATGACCAATCCTGATGCAAGATTGGCAGTTCCAGATATTTAACCACGCCGTCTACTAATAGTATCCTGCTATACTAGTATCCTGGTATCCATTTAATGTGTCTCTATTTTGAGGGTATGCTCCTTATAAGCCCAAACAAGCTTTGCTTCGGGCCATTTGCTTGTTTTGTTTTGTTATTTATATTAATAAACCCATCTTTCTCTCTTTCTCTATGGTTCTAAGCGTTCAACTACGTTCGGTTACCTAGCAATGGTGCTTTTGATAATTTTTTTTTTTTTATGGTCCTAGTAGTTTTTTTTTTTTTTTTTATTGTTGTTGAAGCCTTTCACTGATACTGAGTTATAAAATGCTATGAAAGAAATGAAGGATTGTGCAGTAGCATCAGATCTCATTAGTACTAAAGTGTTTTGATCTATATTTTGGATAATATCTAGTAAATTCTTGTGTCTGATTAATCACTGCCTGAAAATGGCATGCATCCAGATGAAATCAATATTGGCTGTTCCCTTTTGAGAATAAGTACCAAAGACGATGTGAATAATTCCCAGTCAATATCTTTACTTTTGGTTACTTGACGACCGTTCGAAAGATTAAAACATTTTGTGCTGGTTGTAATATTGAAGAAAACATTTCCGTTCCATTCAAGTCAATTTGGCTTTCGCCAGATGAAATCTACAGAGCAGGCGTTTTGATTTTTGACGAGTTTTATTAGTCTTACTCAATATCCTTGTTTAAGAGTACAGGCTATATTTTTAGGGATAATGAAAGCATTGGATATTCTTGAGAAGACTATTCTTCCATCGAAACTTCCCCGCGTTGATATTCATGATAATCCCCTCGTTTCAATTAATTTTTCCATCATTTCTTTCACAGTGTTACAGAATTCAATGTTGTGTTGCATACAAACATAGTAATTTTTCAAACTCAATTTGTTATAAATAAAGTCAACTTCGAACTTTTAGGTCTAATTTCGATTAAAGTGTGAAATACAGCCTTTGTTTTTGGGCAAAATCAAATATCAAATCATAGCCAACTAGTTTTTTATATCTAAAATCAAAGAAAGGGAGAAACTCGACAGATAAGAAACTCAAGTCCTTCACTGGAAAAATAATGAATATTATCACGCGTTACCCACCAAAGACATACAGTAAATTATATGAATACTAAATACACTTATTAGTTGTAATATCTCCCTCTTTTTCTGACTTAACATTAGGCCTTAGTTACAAGAGCCCTTTCTAGTAAGAGCTTACAGCAGGTCTCTGTACACATCTATTAAGCTACCCTATCTTCTATCAACTAATCAAGCCCTTACTATTTCATTATTTATTAGAAATGGTTAAAAACAAAGAATATACATACTGTAAAAAAGGCGTATTTAATAAATAAGAGGCAGGATAGATTGACAAAGAGTTAGGTGAATAAAAACGGTTTGGTATCTCTAGCTCAATGACTACCAATAAGGTAATTTTATATACAAGGCTACATATGTAAAAATTCAGTCTGGCAGGTCCATGTGGGAATGTAACACAGAAAGTATTTCTTGTAAAATAGCTACTAATAACGTATTTTTTACATCACACTCCGCAAGCACGCACAACTGGCTGGATGAGTAAACTCTCAAGAATTGAAAGCCTGGAAATATATCTTATCTCCATGCAAAGGCGATTCCTAGAACAACTGCAATACCCGACTGGCTACGAAAATAGCAAATGGATTTTACTTTGGAATAGTTCCATACTGTTGCTCCTTTGCATGTTTTTTGTGTTCCCTAACAAATTTACGGAAAACCGTATTCAGTGGGATAGCAATTTCGGATTCGAACTGCCAACCACTCCCCGAAATTTGTAGCAGTCTATGAAAGTAAGCAAGTTTTTGCTATGTAATTTGCAAAACAAGAAACCTTCCTTAGTTGATCCCTTCCCACCTACAACTCGAGTTAAATCTCTAAGAGATATTCTTGCATCTACGCTAGCTACTATTACAATAGTAATAGTGTTTATTTATTTCAATTAATATTTGCCAGATATAATAAAATGATTTTTACCCTTTTCCCCAAGCTTTGTACTTTTTCTCTAGCTCTTGGATCTTTTCCTCCTTCTCTTTCTGTTTTCTTTGCTTCTCATCTTCTGCTCGCTGCTTGTCAGCTCGTGCAACTGTTTGAGCTCCTCTCCCAGTTACATCAGAAGGTGCCTGAAAAAAAAAAATGGAAAACTCGCTAAACATAAAATTTGTCTAAGTCGACTATATTATAAAATATATTTTCATAGAATTTATTCAATGTGAGGAAGTGGGAACAAGTTCTGCTTGAAACTTATATCCTTAAATCCTTTTACCAAGTGGTTTTCAAAGCACAAAAAAAGCAAGAAAAAAGAATACCGGTTCGCCCAGAAATTGAGCCCAAGAAAGGGACAACACACTTTTTTCCAGATAGTTGTAAACTTCATACGTAAGTCCCAGGGTCCATGAAACCCATATGCGGGAAATTTTTTTTAGCTTGGGGACAAGGGCTCCAAAAAACGGGCTCAAAAGTGGGTTAAAACACTTTATTTTCTAATAATCTTGAAATTCATATCTGTAGTTCCTTGGTACTGGCGGACATAGGTTCACCAAAAACGGGAGGAAATCTTTTTTTCTTCGTGAACAGTTCGGAAATTGTATCTGGAAGTCACTGGGTCAATGGGACCCATAGCATTGAAAAACATGAAACCATAACCTAGTGACTATAAAACGTTTCTTTGATTTTCGGACTTATCGGTGAAATTTGTGTGCATCCAATGTTCTTCATTTTCATACACCCACCACATAAGTTAAAATAGTGCCAACTGTCTCGCTGAGTTAAAGAAGTGGCTTAGGGGTGGGCGGCAGCACTGCCAAGCTGAAAAGGAGCTAAATACGTCGTACTCACTTCCAACATTTTATGAAGAGGGTATAAAAAAAAACTAGTTCACTGACGAGACAGATGCCTCAATCGTCAAAGCGATAATGCCAACAAGTAATCTTGACTGTACATTACTTTTGGAATTTTCTTTTAACAGAATTATAAGAAATATCTTTTTTCTTTATGGCCAATTTGAGCTACAAATGAACATCCTTCATACATTATATTTCAAAAATGGGTAGCTAATTAGTCTGATACGCAGTAAATTTTCGTCATCATTTCATTTCTTTTGAAAAAATCCTTTGGAATGTACAGAAAAATAATTGGTGAATCATTTTTTGATTTGTCAATTAAAAACATTGCTTTGGCAAACAATAAAGAATACTTCAAAAATTACCAAAGTCTGTTTTAAAAGTTATTTTTGGCATCAGTGCTATCTACCTTCGAATGAGATAGAATGATTTTTACAAAGAATCAAAATTTAGGTCATTTTTACACTGAGTCAAGATTTTGTTTGTCTTTACACAGAGTCATTTCGCAGTTTGGGCTCAGCCAGTGGCGGTTCTGGCTTCTCTTGCGTCCGGGGCAAAATCTTGATTACCACCCCTGTCCTGTCTCCCAAAAATTTCTTGACCAAATTTTAAGATGATTTCCATTTAATAAAGAAATTTGATTACAAAATATCACAAGAGAACATTAAGATTAATTCAATTCTATCTATTTTCTTTTATTTCCGAGGAATGGTAATGATAATATGGAAAAAAAATATGAAGATTTCGGATTCAATTTGATTAGACTTTCGGCCAACTATGCCATCTACTTTGTTTAAATATAATAAATTTCTTAAATTGTAAAATGATTACAAATTACAGGAAGTTATAAATAACACTGACTTATCCGAAATTTTGCACCGCAAAAATTGCTGCTTCCGCCACAAGCCCCCCCCCCGAAACCACTCTGGGCTCAGCTCAATGTTGCACTGAGTCAAAACTTAGCTCATTTTTCCATCGCGTGACCTAGATTCCATGGTTGGGATTTAGTCTGTTTTCGCAACAATTTAGAATTGATTCGAGATTTTGCTTGTTTTGCTCCGAGTCAATATATAGCCATGAGTAAAATTACAATCTTTGACCTAACTTATGTTTGCATCGTTTGACTCCCTGGATAAAGCTGTAGCTCATTTAGGCCTTTCTTGTTAGGCGTTTAGGCCTTTCACAAGCTAAGACCTTTCTCGTTTTGCATCAAGTTTTTGTGGGCCGCCTGTTCCCCCCACAATCATACAGATGATTTATTCCATTAAAAATTTAGTGGTGGAAGGAGGGATGGAAGGGGTTATAGTCTCTCTAAACTCGTTTTGCATAATGCAGCTAAATTTTGCCGTTCCGAATCAGCCCATTTATGCATTAAGTCAGTCTACTATTTGGACTTAGCTAGTCCGAGAACTAAGTCACGACACTAGAAACTATTTCATCCCTCCCCTATCACAAACTAAAATACCCTGCATGGTTCCGATTGCAGCAAAGGAGAACAAAGCCACATCTTCTACTAAAATTAGATGTAAATGTAAAAAAGAGGCCTTCCGCATAATTTAGAGTCAGACGATCATTTTAAAACTTAGATCCGACACCAACATCATGGGGGAGTGACTAGAATGCCTGGGGACCAAAAAGGTCAAATTACGGGATCTACATACCAGCTGCACATTCGATCCCCCTGAAAAGGCATTGGAGAACTGCCCCCCCCTCAATCCCCTCAAGGTCCTTACATTAATTTTTTTTCATAACACTACCTCGAAAATTATTACTATCCTTTAAAATGTAATGCGTGATAAAACTTATGGGGCGGGGTATTCAACTTCCGTTCGAACAAACAAAAATTCAATTCTTTCAAACAGTTCGTGATAACGAACTGTAGTAAGGAGCGACCCGGCTAAATAGTAACCAAACTCTAAAAAATGGAATTTTGTACCAATAGTTAAATCAAAAGTATCACATTTTAGTACTGATTTTAAATATATAAGCTTCATGAAGTTTAGTCTTACCCATCAAAAGTTACGAGCCTGAGAAAATTTGCCTTATTTTGGAAAATAGGGGGAAACACCCCCTAAAAGTCATCGAATCTTAACAAAAATCACACCATCATATTCAGCGCATTAGAGAGCCTTACTGTACAAGTTTCAACCTCCTACCTACAAAATGTGGAATTTCGTACTTTTGACCAGAAGACAGATCACGGATGCGTGTTTATTTGTTTGTTTTTTTTTCCAGGGGTGATCATATCAACCCAGTGGTCCTAGAATTTTGCAAGAGGACTCATTCGAACGGAAATGGAAAGTTCTGGTCCTCTTTTTAAGTGACCAAAAAAATGGAGGGCATATAGGCCCCCTCCCAAGCTCATTTTTTCCCAAAGTCGTCGGATCAAAATTCTAAGATATCGATTTTATTCAGCATAATCGAAAAACCTTGTAACTATGTCTTTGGGGACGACTTACTCCCCCGAAGTCCCCGTGGGAGGGGCTACACATTACAAACTTTGACCAGTGTTTGCATATAGTAATGGTTATTGGGAAGTGTACAGACGTTTTCAGGGGGACTTTTTGGTTGGGGGGAGGGGTTGAGAAGAGGGAGTTATCTAGGGGAAAATTTTCATGAAGGAATTTGTCATGGGGGAAGAAAATTTCCATGAAGGGGGCGCAGAGTTTTCTAGCATTATTTAAAAAAAAAAAACAATGAAGAAATAAATATGAAAAGGTTTTTTCAACTGAAAGTAAGGAGCAGCGTTAAAACTTAAAAAGAACAGAAAATATTACGCATATAAGGGGTTCACCTCCTCCTAATACCAAACTCTTTACGCTAAAGTATTTTTAGTAATTTCAACTATTTATTCTACGGCCTTTTTGATTCAGGGGTCATTCTTAAAGAATGGGACACAATTTAAGCTTTAGTGTAAAAAGCAAGGTATTGACGAGTGGGCGAACCCCCTTTTATACGTAACAAAAACATACGAATATAGAAGTTCGTTACGTAAGCTAATCCGTAAGTTACGTATATCTTTTACTAATGAAAACGTTCGTAAAAATTAAAAGTTCTAGTCGCCTTTTTAAGTAACCAAATGATTGGAGGGCAACTGGGCCTCCTCCCCCGCTCCTTTTTTATCAAAATCATTCGATCAAAACTATGAGAAAGCCACTTAGCCAAAAAAACAAATATGCAAATTTTGTTTTAATTATTCATCTGCGGAGAGCCGAAATCAAAACATGGATTAACTCAAAAACGTTCAGAAACTAAATAAAAAAAAAGATTAACTGAAAGTAAGGAGCGACATTAAAACTTAAAACGAACAGAAATTACCCCGTATATGAAAGGGGCTGTTCCCTCCTCAACGCCCTGCTCTTTACGCTAAAGTTTTTACTGTTTTAAAAAGTAGAGTTGAGAGAAAGAGTCAAACTTTAGCGCAAAGAGCGGGGTGTTGAGGAGGGAACAGCCCCTTTCATATACGGATTGATCTCTATTCGTTTTAAGTTTTAATGTCGCTCCTTACTTTCAATTAAAAAAAAACTTGTTTTTTTTATTTAATTCAGTAAAGGCTTTAACCCTGTGCAGTATGGCTCTTAAGAGTGTTGGATTTGTTCTTGTAATTTTTCTCAAGATCACTTCCCTAATTAGGAGTGATTTCCGTCTTTTTCTGAAACCATGCGAATGTTCTATAACTACTAAATTTCGGTCGGCAGCTTCATGCTTAATAAATTTGCGTGTTTTGAATCACCATAAAGAAAAGATTATTTTTCCGTATATGTTGGTATCAGAATTTAGTTTTTTAAAGTTTCAGATTCTTCTACTAACAAAAGCTGCTCTTTACTTACTGCTTACTACCCTGAACGGTTTGAAAAACATGAATAAAGTAGCTTGACGTACTTTTTATCATCATCACTTATACTTTGATACTATCACCTCTTTAGGTATTTCTTCAGAGTTTAAATGTAAAATAAAATTCAGAAATAAAATAGAAAATTTAGTTTTCTAGGTGACATAGCACAAATAATAGCAGGGCTTAGATAGTGTGTTTACCTTTTTGAATAATTCAACTTCTTTTTTCCTTATTTCGACATTTTCTTGTCGTAAAGTCTCTCTAGATTGAAGACCTGATCGTTTTCCCTCGAGCGTCCGTTCGACTTTCTTTCCAGAAATTTCTCGACTACCTTGCCCGTTCCTTTCTAAGTTTCGTTCTATCATTCTCCTTGCAGGAGAAAGATCACGATCCTTCATTCTCTTTGGTGACAAATCGGAATCATGCTCTACTTTGATACGGACTGGAGACTGGTCAGAATCAATATCTTCTCCTTTGGTATCTCTTGAACTGATAGTTATTTTCCTAGCAGGAGAAATGTCTAAGTCTGAGTCCTGTCTTTTTTTCCTTGGTGGTGAAATATCAGAATCATCACCTTTTCTTCGATGAGGCAAGCTCACATCAGAATCAGTATCATGCCTAGAATATCTACGAACTGGTGACTCGTCAGATTCTGAATCATGTCGAACCTGTCTATTAACTTCACGCAAAGTTATGTCCTCAATAGAACTGGCAACTGTCTTCCACTTATTCCGATCAGAAAAATTTTCTTTTAAAATAGCTTCTTTTGGTCTTTCGTCAATGTAATCTGCTATTTGGGGTCGTTCTTCTTGAGTTAGGAATTCTTCAGGCTCATCATCTTTATATAGAACACTAATCTTTCCCAAGTCGTAATCGTCGTCAATAATTCTAATGCCTCTGTAAGATAAACATATTAATTAATGATAGCGTATAATAAACTGACAATACTATATTTCACCTTTGTAACCTACATGTCGAAGTTGTTATTTTAACCATAAATACCAAAAGCAAGAACTTTTGAATGAGTGAGGCATGTCAGCGGATAATTTCAATAGTATGAAGGATATGATAATCCAAAAAGCAAAATGTATTTTACAGCGAAATATTTGCATCATTGAGGGAATTTGAGGAATCATGGGGGCGGCGGGTTGGGGAGGGGATCCAAAATTGGCTTGGTCCGTCCCTCCAAAGCATAGGCACAATTTTAGTGACAAAAATGTAAATGTTAAGCATACAATGAAAGGAAATTTATTACGAATACAAGAATTCCCTTTATTCACTTTATATGAGGCTACTAATTTTGAAAAGTCCACAGTAGAAATTTAGGACGTCAAAACAAAATCAGGAAAACTATTGAAATTTGTCGAATTTTGCAAACTTATTAATAGTCGTTGTCAATACGTGAATCAATTATAAGCAATTGCCATGAATCAATTAGTTCATTTAACTTTAATTAACGCTATATGAATCTAATAGGCATCGACGATGTAGTGATAGAACACACACTTGCTACACAGATGGCCCAGATTAGACTCCCAGTCAATACAACTTTTTAAACTAAAATTTTTAACTGAAAAAAGTAAACAAAAAAGTTGGGAGAACTTTTTTTTTAATGATTTTATCTCCAATTCCACAAGCAAGTACTTTTTTTTTCTCTAGCTACCCGGAAAAATGAAGCTTTTTAAGGACAAAAATGAATGCATGGGGAGGTTATAACATATTTTAAGACTATTTAACACAATGTCTTATGTTTCAGCATAAAAATATATACCGACCGATTATCAGTAAATACTAACGAGTTTTTACGTCTTGGTGACCCACGCTTTCATGTTTAGCCTTTAATTATATTCAAGTTTTCCAAATTAAAAGATAAACAAAATTATGTCTTATTACATTTGGAGATGAAAGCGTGTTTTTAAGATTTTTAAGTATTTATTATTCTAATTTAGTTTCTGTACTTTTTTAATGATTGTTCTGGAATTTATTGTGTCTTCACTGAAACATTAGCCTCAAATATGTAATCAAAGATCTTTAATTTGTACTGTCTGGTTTTGTTTTGAACTATTTTGTTTTAGGAAAGGTGCATTGCAGTTGCATCCTCATACTTCCCAGTAATGGCTAGAAGTAAAAATTCCAAAACATAAACTTGGTGGAAATCAAACACCATCTGAAAAATGTATACTTAACGTGTTTTAATCATCGGCTTCCGTGTTTAAATTTCAGACTAGTAGTCTACAAACTGAGTTTATCGTACAAAATTTGGTCAAATTTAGAATCTTTTCGTTATGAAAAGATGAAGGCTTCAAACTTTGTTTCATTTAAGGATGCTCATACTGTAGTTTGAGTTATATACTCGTACTTATAATTACAGACGAATCCAAAGACTAGTGTATATATTAGTGAATCCAAAGCCTCTAAATACCAATCTTAGCGGAAATTAAACACCAAGCGTGGAGAATGCACTTACTGCCTTGTGAGTTGGCAAAATTTGTTTGATAACTTAAGCCCATTCCCTAAAAATTATCCCTGAATGATCAATATCCGGGATAGAATCAACATGTCAAAATTTACCCAAGATATGTGGGATGGGGGTGAGAGTGATAAGGTTCAAGGTCCTACGAATTACACTTCCCACGCTATTCCTGGGCGATCACGAAGAGCAAAGGTATAGATGGACCGGTTCATAAGGACTGTGATCTTAGAACCCCCATGAAACATTCAAAAAATCATACAGAACCAAACAATAAATCGGCTTATGGTCAAACAAAAAAATATAAAACACGTGCTCAGCATTTAGATTTCAGACAATCAGCTGAAGATTTTAGCCCATTCAAAAATGATCAGAGAACAAGAGGAGACAGAGGATGTTTCAAAATTTTTCGACACAGGCCCACAAATTGGAGGGAGGGGGTGCAAATACCCCCCCCTGAACTTTGAAAAATGCTATCTTGTTTTTATTTTATAGCTATTTTCTATTTTTGCAATGTGCTATATTAAAGCAGCGAGACTGGCTAACTGGTTGTTTTTATTTATCACTCCTGTGCTTTGTTTTGCCACAGCTATTAAATAGCACTGTGCTCCTAAAACTCCTAAACATGGCGTCAAACCGAAACACAAAGTACAACCTTACTAGAAAAGTCCTTATAGGACTTTCTCCGAAAATCCTATAAAAGAAATTTAGTCCCTTGGCTTGAACAACAAAGAAAAACCACAGGCTTGAAAAACGAGGAAAGTGGCTGCAGCCATGAATTGTGCATTGAAAGCATCTTTTTTCCGTTTCTCTTTCTCTGCAGCTAGTGGGGCACTGAAACATCATAGAGAGCTGTTAAATGGCTCATTTTAAAGGAAGTTGCTACATATAGTACCTTCTTTAATTAAAAAAAAAATAATAATCAGTGTTGCAGTGGTAGCTGCAACCTAGTAAATCGTGGTTGCTGCTAATTATGAGAATTATGATCAATGGTTATCCGCAGTTTTAGATATATTTACTTATGTTTGTTCTGTTTTTTATATCTTTATTAAAAAACAAATCCAAAAAAATCCTTGACCCTCCCCCCTACATTTTGGTTAATTGGCACCGCAGTTTTGAAATTCTTTAATGTTTTCACAACACTATAAAACTGTGAAACACAACTACTACTACTACTAATAACTCACTGTAGCACCAAGCCGCCTGAGGCCAACACAGCTACGCACGCTCATCCTCCAGCCTAATCTATTTAAAGCCTCCCTCTTTACACCCTCCCAGGAAGTTCCCAATTCCTTTAAATCTTTATTTATGACATCCTCCCAACCCAGACAAAGACAGCCTGCTTTCCGTGTAGCCCCAGACGGTTGGCCAAAAAGGACAATCTTCGGTAATCTGTCGTCCTTCATCCGTAGAACGTGGCCTAGCCATCTCAGCCACTCAGCCTTTCTTTCATTATAGCCCTAGAAATCAAAATTGGGCCACATTTTTCGTACAACCTACTGTTTGAAATACGGTCAGTCAGCCGGGTACCCAAAACAATACGTAGGCAATTTCTGTGGAAAACATCTAGTAAATTTTCATCTGCTTTTCGGAGCGCCCATGCTTCAGAGCCATATTTGACCACTATCATCACTGTAGCTTCCAATATTCTAATCTTGGTTTGAAGACTTATCTTTCTATTCTTCCAAACTTTTTTTAACTGTGAAAAAACACCCTGAGCCTTAGCCATTCTACTTTTAACATCTTCACTGCTCCCACCATCTTTACTAATAATACTACCAAGGTAACTGAAGCTCCAAACCTGACCAATCTTTTTGTTACCTAATGTCACCTGCTCATCTTCACTTATCCCTAGCCTTAGTGACTTAGTCTTCTTAACATTAATTTTCAAGTATATTTTAGCACCCCGAACTCGCAAAACCTCTTAAAATTCATTCATTTTGCTCACACTTTCATCTAATATGCTTAAATCATCAGCATAATCTAAGTCCAGGATCGTTTTTCCTCCCCATTTGGTTCCCTGGTATCCAATTGCCTTTCCTGTGCTCCTTAAGACGGAGTCCATCAAAATGATCCACATAAAGGGGGATAGAACACAACCCTGCTTAACTCCTGATTTAATACAAAACAAGTTGCTAACCTCATTTCCTACCTTAACCGCAGCAGTATTATTCTCGTACATAGCACAAATCACTTTAATGTAACTAGGTCTTAATTCCTAGTTACTAGGATAACCGAATATCTTAAAAACGGAGCACAAACTGGGAATAGTAGCAAATCTGTACAGTCTTTTCTAGCTTACCCCTTTTTCTTCATAACATCTTTGCCAACCTTTTTTGTCCTTTTCTCTTTTTTATTGCCACTGATGTATTTTTGAAGATAATCTTGCTTTGATTTAGACATTTATGGAGTTTTTCAGCATTCAGAAGTTTCCTGAAAAAAAAGGCTCAGTTGTCAAGTTGACCCAAATCAACCTGGTAGCGGAGAGGGAAAAATAAGGTAGAGAACCACTTGTTCCTTTTTAATAGGATTATAGCAAAAATTGCAACAATATAAAAATCGGCATAATGACTAAGAACACTAAAAAATATAACTTACCCCAGCGATTCCGCAATTTATAATTTTATAACAATTACTTTTGAATAGAAAAATGTATCTGTAAAAGCACACTCTTATATTTTTGTAACCACTAAGTTTTCGTTATTTGTAGAAAAATTTGAGGGGCTTCAGTGTCCCCCCCTCCCCCCACCCCATCCCACTCCAAAAGTGTCTCTGCTTTCAACATTTTCTTCATATTACAAAGCCAACAAAACACAATAAAAGACACGCAAAGTATAATGAATATAAACTAAAGCTAGCAAAAGTTATCCAAACAACCGGTTTCTAAATGATTTATCACATTTCAACACGTTTCCTTCTATCCCTACTATTAGATTCCAAATTTTCACCTTTCTTATAAACTCCTCTGTAAACTCAGTGTCTTCAATGTATGCTGTATGCTGCTTATATATGAAATTTTTTACCACAGAGCAAATATCCACTGTGTGAAATGCTCTCGATTAGTATATCCACACAAACATCTCAATTATCTACCTGTTATAGACGAATCTCTTCCAAAAATGTCCTCTTTTCTCTTAGTCACAAAGTCTAAATCCTTAGTGTACGACGATTTGGGTTCTTAGATTTAGAATTTGTGTATTTTTTTTTTTGTATTTACCTTGAAACACTTATTACTTAGCTTTATTGAAAAGTAGCTGTTGGGGTGGCGCTTCGCGCCACCCCAACACCTAGTTGGTGGGGCGCTTCGCCCTCCCCCAAGCCCCCCCGCGCGCGTAAGTCGTTACGCGCCATATTAGTTACGCACCATTGTAGTTGTGTCCCTGTGTCCCACCTGTGATATATATATATATATATA
Organism: Artemia franciscana; assembly: GCF_032884065.1. Lineage (NCBI taxonomy): Eukaryota > Metazoa > Arthropoda > Branchiopoda > Anostraca > Artemiidae > Artemia > Artemia franciscana. Next base: position 31,434,618 of record NC_088867.1, on the reverse strand, counting down.
TATATATATATATATATATATATATATATATATATATGTGTGTGTGTGTGTGTTTTTAACTACGTAAAACATGCGAATATACAACATTCTTCGCTGTCCCATTGTCTGTGCCTATAAATAGATTGTCAGGTTTACTGACTCTTGAACATGCAACATATAATTGTCCATGGGAAAAACAATCCGTATTCAGATCTATACCTCATTATTCTAATGATGTGTCCCTGTGTCCCGGTCGTCATTTATATTCCCTGTGTCCCGGTCGTCATTTGTGTCCCGGTATCCCAGTTTGTAATTTCTCTTTGAGTGTCCCGGTCGTCATTTATATTCCCTGTGTCCCGATCGTCATTTGTGTCCCGGTCTGTAATTTCTATTCGAACAATCCCTGTGTCCCGGTCGTCATTTATATATCCCGCCTGTGCCCCCGGCGTCCCAGTTGTAGTTGTGTCCCTATGTCCCGGTCGTCATTTATATTCCCTGTGTACCGGTCGTGATTTGTGTCCGGGTGTCCCAGTCTGTAATTTCTCTTTGAGGTTCCCGGTCGTCATTTATATTCCCTGTGTCCCGGTCGTCATTTGTGTCCCGGTATGTAATTTCATCAGTTGACAAACATGAAGTCAGTCGACAAACAACTTTATGACGCATACAGCTCAATCCCTATAATTTCGTCAGTCGACAAACATGACGTCAGTCGACACACAAACATGACGTCACTCGACACACACACACAAACACACACAGACAACTTATTTTCATATATATATAGAAGATTTTATCAAAATAATAAGCTTCGTAAAGCTTCTGTTAATCCAGTAAACAGTCAAAAGGAGGTATGGTTAAATCCAGATTATTTGAGATACTTCTGGAGAGAAGGACTACAGATAACAATAAATAAGGTTTAAGCAAAATATATTAAGAAGTAGAAGCCAAATGTCAAGCGGATGTCGTGGTTTCATAAATTACTTTTCTGTTCAAAGTTATAAGTGCGGCGATTTACTGAAATTCCAATCCATAAATCATCTAGCCAGCCAACAAAAGCTGTTGCATCCTCATCTTAAAATTAAGGCTATTTAACAGCTCTAGTTTTGTTTGTGTTTATTTTCCACTTTTTGGAAGTTATCCAACTGCACTTATTCCAATAAATTTGGATTAATACCTTTAAACTTAAGGAATTTACATATTTTGAATATAATAAAATGGGGAATCTTTCAATGTTCCCTGTCTATTATTTATGAGCTTCCGTTTTTTTAGTTAAGTTATTGCTGCAGTTGCTACAGAGACGGTTTGAATGAGTGATTGGAAACATGGAACAGACCCCCAAACCTCTCCAATCCCCACCATAAATACAAAATTTTAGCAGAAAGGTAGACATGCTGCACCTTATCTGAACCAGAATCAGGCAAGAATTTTAGTAAGACTGCCATCAAAAATCAATTGCTTATCTTGTTAACATGTTTTATGAAAAGCAGAATTTTACATTTTTCAATTTTTTTTTTGTTATGGTTCTACATTCTGAATTCTCCGCCATTTTATCCAATTTTCTGCGATTTTCCATTAACTTTCTCAGTTGACTTTCTTAGTATATCTCATTGTAAAAGAATTTAAGATCAGTTTGATAAACATATTATTTAAAAACAATTTGAAAATGTGCATAAGAATGGAAGGAAACATGCTACATATTGTGAAGTAAGAATTCCATTAGTGTTTTCTTTTAGTTTTGTATCTAACCTACCTTAGAGCTCATCTGAAACCACCAGAAAGGGAAGGGAGTTTGATACTTTTGTCATAACCAAAAATATCACGTTTCAAAAGAGCATGAAATAAGGAATCTACTCTTTTTAGTTTACTGTTTATTGTACTATTTTTAGTTTAGTAACATGTTTCATTTTAGAAAGCCTCTAAAATCTAGTGTAATGCAATAAACAATTTATGCGTTATAGAGTTCAGTTTTTCAGAAACAATGATCTTAATGTGCTATTTAATTGCTGTGATCTTAGTGACCTTGGAGAAATATGTGATTTTACCCAACAATTGTATGTGTACGCTATATATAGCCTACATTTGAAGTAAACTAAAGAAGCTTTCGTTTAACATGAAATCGGAAGTTTTTATCAGTTAACCTATACTTTTGGCAATCTAGATGATGAGCTTTTTGCTATCTTGTAAATTAGTTGAGTTATGTGAATGACAGTCTACCAGGATTAATCAAGGTCCTCAATCATGCTTTAGGAGGACCTTTTGAAGTATCTACCTCCACAAATTCAATGGCCTTGAACAGTATTTGTGTTATGAAAGTGAAATTATTGTCTAGATCTTTGAGTTGTTCAACTTACCTTCTTTTAATATTCTTCCAGCCAACTTGGCAGATGGTAGTGTTTATGGTCTCTGTGATAATGTTAGTAGCCTATTCTAGGGTAACAATCCAAAAGATAAAGTGGTAAAGGCTAAGAATAGCAATTCTCCAGAATCAGACATGCTAGAACAAAAAGAGATTGACATTTTTAGATTGCTAGTGTTATTCTCCTTTTCTTAGTTTTGTGTACGACAATTATGTTCAGGTTTGTTTCCCCCTTACCTTTAAATAGTCCAAGGCTATATAAAAAATTAACACACAATAAAAATTCTACCATTAGATTCCTTATTTTATGCTCCTTTTCAAAATAATACTCATTACGATGACAATACACCTTAAAATTACCACGACAATACATTTTTAGATTGTTGGTATTATTCTCCTTTTCTTAGTTTTATTTAGGTTAATGACAATTGTGTTCAAGTTTGTTTCCCTCTTTCCTTTACATAGCCAAAGGCTATATAAAAGAGCATACAAACAAATTCTACCATTATACTCTTTATTTTATACTCCTTCTCAGCTTAATACTCATTACCATGACAATACAGTTTTAGATTGCTAGTGTTATTCTCCTTTTTTTAGTTTTGTTTAGGCTAATGACAATTATGTTCAGGTTTGTTTCTCCCTTACAAACCCACTCAGATCACCCAGTCATATGTTATAAATACCTATTTTTTCTAATTTTTCCTCTCCCTTTAGCCCCCCAGATGGTCGAATCTGGGAAAACGACTTTGTCAAGTCAATTTGTGCAGCTCCCTGACACGGCTACCAATTTTCATCGTCCTAGCTCGTCTAGGAGCACCAAACTCGCCAAATCACTGAACCCCTCCCCCCAACTCCCCATCCAGTACAGTTCCGTCAATCACGTATCAAGGAGATTTGCTTATTCTATCCACCAAGCTTCATCCCAATTCCTCCACTCCAAGTGTTTTCCAAGATTTCTCCCTCCAACTCCCCCCAATGTCAAAAGATCTGGTCGGGATTTGAAATAAGAGCTCTGAGACATGAATTAGTTCTAAATATCAAATTTCATTAAGATCCGATCACCTACTCGTAAGATAAAAATACCCCAATTTTCACGTTTTCCAAGAATTCCGGTTTCCCCTTCCAACTCCCCCAATGTCACAGGATCTGGTCGGAATTTAAAATTAGAGCTTTAAAGCGCAAGATCCTTCTAAATATCAAATTTCATTAAAATCTGGTCACCCTTTCGTAAGTTACAAATACCTCAATTTTCAAAATTACCCCCCCCCCAACTCCACCAAACAGAGCAGAACCGGTCTGGTTATGTCAGTCACGTGTCGTAGACCGGTTTTTATTCTTCCCATCCAGTTTCATCCTGATCTCACCGCTTTAACTATTTTCTAAGATTTCCGGTTCCCCCCCCCCCAATTACGCTGGATCCGGTTGAGATTTAAAATAAGAGATCTGAGTCACGAGGTCCTTCTAAATATCAAGTTTCATGAAGATCCGATCACTCCTTTGTGAGTTAAAAATACGTCATTTTTTCTAATTCTTCAGAATTAACCCCCCCCCCCTCCAAATAGAGCGGATCCGTTCCAATTATGTAAATCACGTATCTAAGACTTCTGCTTATTTTCCCCACCAAGTTTCATCCCGATCCCTCCAATCTAAGCGTTTTCCATGATTTTAGGTTCCCCCACCCCAAACTCCCCCCAATGCCACCAGATCCGGTCGGGACTTAAAATAAGAGCTTTGAGACACGATATTCTTCTAAATATCAAATTTCATTGAGATCCGATCACCCGTTCGTAAGTTAAAAATACCTCATTTTTTCTAACTTTTCAGAATTAACCCCTCCGGTTATCTCAATCATGTATCTAGAACTTGTGCTTATTTTTCCCACCAAGTTTCATCCCGATCCCTCACTCTAAGTGTTTTCCAAGTTTTAGGTTTCTCCCTCCCAACTCCCCCCCCCCAATGTCACCAGATCTGTTCGGGATTTAAAATAAGAGCTCTGAGACACGATATCCTTCTAAATATCAAATTTCATTGAGATCCAATCACCCGTTCGTAAGTTAAAAATGCCTCATTTTTTCTAATTTTTCAGAATTACCCCCCCCCCCTCAACTACCCCAAAGAGAGCGGATCCTTTCCGGTTAAGTCAATCATATATCTAGGACTTGTGCTTATTTTCACACCAAGTTTCATCCCCATCCCTCCACTCTAAGTGTTTTCCGAGATTTTAGGTTTCCCCCTACCAACTCCCCCCTCCCAATGTCACAAGATCCGGTCGGGATTTAAAATAACAGCTCTGAGACACGAGTCCAAACATCAAATTTCATTAAAGTCTGATCAGCCTTTCGTAAGTTAAACATACTTCAATTTTTTCCGAATTAAGTGCCATAAAAACATCTACTGAGAATAAACTCCCGTTTGTAGCTGGTTTAAGAATGATACTTACTATTACAAAAATAAACTTGCATAAATTTAAAAAAGAAGCCAGAAACCACTCAAAATGATGTCAGTTTTGCTGCGAAATCATTTTTGAGGGGTTTCAGGCTCTTTCTTAAAATTTCAGCAAATTTATTTTCAAAATAACATTTTACTAATAGGAACAAAGAAAATAACAATTATTCCAGAACCAGCTACAAATGGCAACTTTTGTCACCAAACATCTTTTATAGAGACATGTTTTTAGACTTTTCATTACTATGGACTGTTTTACCTTTTGGGTCCCATTAAGGGCTCAAAAGATATTTCTCCCAAAAGTGATTGTTGAACAATGAAGGAGGATAAAAAAAAGCAACAAATGATGTATTCACTTTTATCCTTGCTAAATTATGTTGTCAGCTCCAGTTCACTGCAATTTATCCTGAGTGATTGTGCTGAATATTGGATAAAAAAAAAAATACTATGTTAAATGAGTTGTAAAACTGAACAATAATAGAAGAAAACATAACAAACTGACTCATGTAAAAATGCAAGTAAATCTCCTTCTAGAGAGCTACTATTCTTAACTTTTACGAATATCTTTTTTTTTTGTTCTAGCATTTCTCTTCTGATTAGCTACTATTTTTAATTTTTATCAACATAGCAGTCTCTTATTAAGATTTGACAGCACTTTTTGTACTCTGTAAAATGGTGTTTCCAATCAAGAAATCTATCATAATTTTTAGAATGATTATCTAGGCTTGTCTAAGACAGCTAAATTCATTAGAAATGTGTCAGTTTTATTTTCTGGATTACAATAGAGATTGAAAAAGTTCAAATGACTAGAATCGTTTTAATCTTATTTGCATTACAAAAATATCATTGTATTAGGCCAGGGCCTATACTTACCGGTTGTATCAAAATTCACACCACTTGGACAGCTCATATTTCTTTGACAATGAGGCCAGGTAATTAATGCAATATATATTTATTTATTTATTTTATTTCTAACCCGTCATACAATACAAAGTAAACAGAGACAGAGTATACAGACAAAACGACAAAAAGAAAGGAATATGAGAAAAAAAAAGAAACATCACAACAATGGAATAATTTATAAAGAACATTCGATGAAGCACTGGACCGCTTTTGCATACATACAACTTTAAATATCACTGTACAGGAATACATACATACTTACATGCATATTTAATTCCCATCAAAAAAAAAAAAAAAAAAAAAAAAAAAAAAAAAAAAAACTCACTACAAAAGAATACACAACACACAAGAAAAATAAAGAACACATGAGTATATATATATATATATATATATATATATATATATATATATATATATATATATATATATATATATATATATATATATATATATATAAATATAATGAAAAAAGAATCCCCAATGCAACAGCACAAACACATAAATAAACATACACCATGAAAAAAAAACAGAAAAAAACAACATATAAACAAAAAAGAAAGACAGAAGGAGAAAGGAAGACTGTTTTCCTACTTTAGTAATTAATATAGATCAGTACTTGAATGAGACCTTAACCCTACTCATCCATCCAATTACATAGGTCAAACAGCATCGGCACTTTCAATTCTCTAACCAGGCAAGTGGCATACCTACCATAAATTCCCCATGGTATCCCCGTGCTAGGTATCACTCCCAAAATATATGTCTGTGAAAAAACAAATGTAAAACAACCAAGTAACTCTAGAACTAGCTTATGATACCTTGGTTTTGGCCCTCGTGCATTTATATTAATCTGAATGATCATACCTGTCCAAAATCTATATTAATACTGAACAATTATTAAAAATTTCTGTCTCTCTCTCTCTTTCTCTCTATGAATGTTCAAATGCTCTTACCTCTAATTCTTCCCTTTTTATAAGGCTTAGAAGAATTAACAGAATTGGAATAATTTGACTTTTAAAGAAATCACCTTCTTTAATTTTAGCTGGAATATACTTCTCTTTGAATATTGAATTGAAAATGCAATTCTAATAATTTGAGTAGGATTCTAAACTTTAGGGAATGTTTATTTTTTATAAGAAACATTTTCAAAATTCTTTAAAAACCTTATATTGCCCTTATAATTATAAGCCTTATAATGCCCTGAAACTAATGTAAAAACAGGACATTTATCATAAGTCAGATCTGGGCTAACGCACGCAAATTCAATTGATGGCAAAGTCAATTAACAACAACAACAACAAACCAATGTGTTGGTGTGAAAAAATTAACAAAGGATTCTAGCCCCATTTTATTGAACAAAGACATTTTCCCAAACTTTACCTTAGATTGCAGCTTGAGTTATTTTCTACTTACCTTAAATCACGATGTCCAGTGAAATAAGGAAAGCCGGTGAAATAAGTTGCTGGTTAGTGATGATGGGGGAGTAATTTATGCAATTGCACACCACTCTGTCTTCCATGGTTTAATGGACCAACTATTATCAACAGTAATCTTAAAAGCATCAATGGAGGGAGCAATGACAGCAATATAAGAAAAATTATTCCATTGGGTAATCACTCTATTGGAGAAACTGAATTGGCTTGAGACAGGAGGAGTTGGCATTCAAAACCTTACAAGTCACTATGACATCCCCTTTTTGACGCCTATACAAACGTGTTGGGAGCTTTAGTTTATTCAATCAAGAGGGATAGTCAAAATGCATGCATTCATCAACAGATTTTGTTGCCTGTCTTTGGATATATTCTATTTTTTCCTGATCACCCTTGTTCAGGGGTGTTGCAAAACACATCTCAAATTCTAGCAATGCTTGCAAAAGATTGATCATAACTTTGGATGATCTCCTGCATATAGTACACTTGATTATGCCAAAGGTCCGGGATGCTTTAGTGACTGCTGTTTGTGCAAGTTTGTTAAATTTTAGTTCTTCTTCAACAACAGTTCCCAAGTCTCTCCCCTCTTCCAAAGAGTCAATTAATTGTCCTGAATCATCTCCTCCTACCATACAGTACTGCCACTTTAGGGGAATGCTCCCCTTAATCTATGTTACTGTTGGTCCTGAAATTCACTCTGTGAAATTCATTCACATTCCAAGATAGTAAAAAGGCCACCATATAGCATTCAAACTAGCCTATCTAAAATTCTAACCTTAATAATTCAACTAAGAATCAGGAGTAATATTTAAACAAGTGTCAATAATCAAATCTGCTGTATTTTAGCATATATACTAATACTCTGAAACGTAAAAACAGGACATTTATACTAAGCCAAATCTAGGCTGCTCCACACAGTATGCTTGATTGTGCCCAAGGTCTGGAATGCTTTGGCAACTGCTTTTTGTGAATGTTTATTAAATTTGTATTCTTCTTCAACAACAATTCCCAAATGTCTATATATATATATATATATATATATATATATTAGAGTGGAGCTTATTTTTCAAGTTTGAAAATATCATCTTCTTACCCCTGAATTTTGTTCAGGTACATAAAATAATACACCATGCAAAATTTCACCCTTATATTTGAATATTTAGGGGTAGCTCAATGACATTAATGTTTTGAATGCCAAAATACAATGGTTTTGCATATCGTTTAAAAACACAATTTATGTTAATCTTCCAATGTAAGCAATAGTTATTAGCCTGGTTCAGTCTTACTTATTTAACTGAAGAAATTCAAACTAGTTTAATATTCTTTATTATTTAAGAATTAACGACGCTTCTTGACTACTAAGGTCCCTGCGTTGGAGTTTAATATTCTTTACAATAGCATACATGTTTTCAAACAGTTTGTGGTAATAAACTATATTAAGGAGCTACCCAGCTCAATAGTAACCAAAACTCTAAAAAATGGAATTTTGATACTTATAGTTACATCAAAGAATTGCATTTTAATGCTGATCTTAAATTTATAAGTTCCATCAAGTTTGGTCTTACCCACCAAGAGTTACAAGCCTGAGAAAATGTGCCTTATTTTAGAAAATAAGAGGGAACAACCCCTTAAAAGTCATAGAATCTTAACAAAAATCACAACATCAGATTAAGCATATCAGAGAACCCTGTTGTAGAAGTTTCAAGCTCCTACCTACAAAAATGTGGAATTTTGTATTTTTTGCCAGAAGGCAGATTACTGATGCATGTTTATTTGTTTGTTTGTCTGGTCTGTACAGTCAGCCGCCTTGAAAGCTGAGTTTCAAGGTAACATACCACTATTAGTTCACTGGGATGGCAAGCTCATTGCTGACTTAACAAGCAAGGACCAATTTGATCAACTACCCATCATGGTTTCAGGAAAAGGGGTCTCCCAGTTATTGACAGTTGCAAAACTGACAAGTGGTACAGGGGAACCCCAAGCACCAGCTGTGTACTCTGCAATAGAAGACTGGGGCATCACAGAAAACATCCATGCAATGTGCTTTGGCACAACCAGCTCCAACACTGGTCGACTGGCTGGAGCATGTGTTCTATTGGAACAGAAGATTGGTAAGGAGCTTTTGTCCCTTACATGCTGGCATCACGTCATGGAGCTGCTCATAGTTGCTGTATTTCAAGTTTGTCTTGGATCAACATCTGCTCCTCAAGTTCCAATATTCACTCGTTTTCAACAGTATTGGATGTTTCTTGATCAATTCAGGTTTAAAACAGGAATGTCAAGCGATGCTGTATCTATGTCAGTTCAAGATATCAAGGACAGTACCACTGAGTTTGCTAAGGGTTCCCTTAGAGAAAGTCAACCAAGGGATGATTATAGAGAATATTTTGAGCTAATTATAATCTTTCTGGGCTTGGTTCCTGAGAGGGAAATTCAAGTCATGGCACCTGGGGCTACACACCATGCACAGTGGATGTCAAAAGTCATCCACAGTCTGAAAATCTGAATGTTCAGAGGACAGTTTTGTTTGAGTAAGAAAGAAGAAAAGGGGTTGCAGGATGTGTGTATCTTCACAGCATGTGTTTATCTAAGAGTGTGGACGACAGCTCCAAAACCAGCTAGTACACCATATCATGATTATCAACTATTAATATCACTGTTAGACTATTCGGCAGTCAATTCAGAAATTTCCAGAGTGATGTCCATGAAGATGGCCAACAATTTGTGGTATCTATCTCCAGAAACAGTAGGTCTGGCGTTTTTCAATGATACCATAGATTATGACACAAAGAAACAAATGGTGGAAGCAGTAAAACTTATTGAAGAAGAACAGCCTGTGAATGAACATACAAGGAAAATATCTGTGGACTTAAAACATTTGAAGAAAAGAAATTTGGAACATTTTCTCAGTAAAGTCCATGGCCCTGTTTCACATGATGGATCTTCTGCATAATTTTCTTGACATAGACCCCGGCATCTGGATGGAACAAGAAGACTATATCCATGCAGCAGAAACAGTTTTGTCAATCAGTGCTGTTAATGATCATGCTGAAAGGGGGTCAAGCCATGGTTCTCTTGCTCAGGAACTAATAGGAAACATTACCAAAGACAAAAGTCAGTAGTAGTTTCTACTATAAGTGGTCCAAACTCATCAAAAATTATATCCTGACAGCAAAAATGAAACACTGTCAACAATTGACAACTGACTTCTTCATTGTGCATCTAATAAATGTGCAATATGCAATACAGTGTACTTAATTTGTGACTACTAACTATACTGACTAACTCAAACTATATTTTCACAGAATTAATCTACATTTCTACAGTATTACCCTCATTATTATAATTATTTTACTAGGACTAGAGTATTGATAAAAAGTGTGACAATATTTATATTGTTTGTGTCACTATTTTTGATATTACAACAGATAATTAATTAAATTAAATGTGAAATTAAAGAAAAATAATATCATTATTATGAGGCAAATAAAGTTGCAGACAATTACTTTTATAATACTGAATAATTTTATCTGCATTAATTAAATTGTTTTGAGTAAATTGACTTCTAAATTAAATATGATCTGTTACAAATAATGGTATCTGTATTGTGATCTTTTAGGCCATTGAGCTACCTTTGAATATTATTTAAAAAGGTTCATACTTACCCAGTAGTGTTTTTACATGGAAAAGAAAAATTGTGGGGGTAACACCTAGAAAAATAAAATAGAAAAATTTCACTATATAAGCACCACCCTATATATATATATATATATATATATATATATATATATATATATATATATATATATATATATATATATATATATATATATATATATATATATATATATATATATATATATATATATATATATATATATATATATATATATATATATATATATATATATATATATATATATATATGTTCTTGGCCAATACCTCTTTGGCAACCAAACTGGTGGGGTTGGGAAATAACATTTAGAAACAATTTCATTCAAAATAACTGACTCAAATAATTAAAAAATGGCACAAGAGACTGTTATAGGTAAGAACAAATTACATGGTATAAAATTCTTTTTGCCTTTTTTGGGATAGGGATTATTTGACCAACTGTAAATTGAAAAAGAACTGTTTCAATATACATTTGAAAAAAGTAGAGATAAATGATTAAAAAGAAAAGCACTTGCATAATCAAAATGTCTGGCAGTAAATTCATCAACTCCTTTGGAATTTCTTTTCTTTAGTTATTTGTAATAAAACAGTATATCACTTAGTTTAATTATAAATGATGAAGGTTTGTGTTTTTCTAGACAAGCACTTAATTCTTTTTTAAATTTTGATTCAAGAGCAAGATTGAGAGAAGAAAACTCATGCTTATAATAGTTTATCCACTCTGGCTCAGGAATATTATTTGCACAAATGTGTTCACAAGGGCATTAAAATTTTTTCCACAGCTTTGAAGACTTTGGCCTGCTGTAATCCTTCCAAATATTCAACCAAATTTTAGATGACTTGTATGTGGACATAAGGAAAGAGTTTTTTTTACCAACCCTGAACATAAGAGCCTTTCATAACATGCTTGTACAGGACACTGAAGCTTCAGCAAACTTTAATGCATGGCTAATTTCTGCTAGATATGTAGTAAGTCCAATGGCTATTTCTTTTTCACTAAGGCCCAAGCACGTGCACAACAAATGAAAGGGCACCTTTGTTTAATTTAATATTCAGTTTTATTTAAGACAAAACCTTTTGCAGTTAACTATTTTCCAGTCTTTTATATAAAACCATTTTTTATCTGGCTTTTTGGAGGCATTAAACAAAGCATTTATTTTCAACTTTATTGGATTGTGATCCAAATAAAAGCCATCTCTAATTACTCAACAGTTTCACAGGGGAAAGATACAATAAAATGATCAAGGTTATAAGTCACTGACAGAACACCAATAGATGTATAAGTTTTTTTTGGCAGCAACTGAGAAGGAAGGGGGGAGGGAATTCAGAAGGAGTTGGGTTCTTGGCAATGAACTGTCTAACAAGTCACAATCAAAGTCTCCTGCAATCAAAACTCATGCATTAGGGTGCTTTGAACCTTTCTTTGCAAAACTTGCTAGCCTTTTGCAAGCATTTATGAACTTATTCTGTAGTTGCAAAGAGCAGTAACTAGTTGGCAGGTAAACATTTATACAAATTAGGTCCAAAAATTCAACAGCAATGAAATGATCATCCAACTCTAGGACATTGACAGGAATTTGTGAAATGATAGCTAATCTGCCTGAAGGTTGGCAACAGCAATAGCACAACAGAGAAAAATTGTTTCATTTGTACTTAAAAGTTGAGAGACCAGCTCTCTCTTAGTTGGAAGGTGTTTCACAGTGGTATACACCATCACAACCCTCTTTTATATATTTTGTGTAAAGAGTTTCAGATATGTTTTTGTTATAAAACTTGTGTTAAGTTCTTCATCTAAGTAGAACCTGTTTCTTTGACTAATCTTAATGAAATATAACAAAATATGATACTTTAGAAACAGGCTATATATTTGCACATTAGGGGAATGGTAAAGTATAGAGGGTCTGTAAGCAAAATGTGTTAGGTACAATTATTTGGATATTATGAAGTAAGAATTGTTTTCTAACTTCACACTGTTTAGCCCCATCCCCCCTAATGCATGAATATGTATCCCAACTTATATATTTCCTACCTTTTCTATCACTTTGCTTTGTCTTGTCACATATGAAGGTGAAAAAAACTAACATAGAAACCAGTTCTAAATGTGTTAATAGATGATGAACTTAACATAGCCTAGGTGATATAACAGAAGAGTATCAAGTTTCAATTGTCATCTCAATAATACAGCAAACAGATCCAACATTGGACATTATTTTGACTGAAATGTGAATTAAGGTAATAGCCTACCTATGAATACTGAATCTATTATTAGGTCAATTATTCAATGTCCCACTTTTCACTAACTTTCTTTGACAAATTAAATCAGTTCTATATAAACACGTCAAATTCAAAATAAGGAATAGGCCACAGGCTTAGTCTATCAGTCAATAATATACAGAATGAAGATTTTCTTTCAGAAAAATCATGAAGAACAATGCAAAACATTAGTGGATTTTGATGTTTTGAAGGAAAATGTCCTAAATCTAAAACAGTAGAAGAGCAAAAAAGGTTGAAGCATCTATTTAGCCTAAGCTAGGCTATAGCCTAACTAGGGTTTTTGGCTCTAATATCAATGCCAAAATTTTCCTCTACTAGTCAGTGTCTTTACTAAAAACATTGGTAAAATTCTAGTTAATTGAATTCTTGCTATCATGGAAAGGGTTTAGGTTACAAAAATGAAACTTTCAGGGATGGGTCTGCAGGCTAAAGTATGTCCCAGGAAGGTATTTTAAAGTACCCACCTCCACTCCTCTCCCTCTAGAGGGCCCTGAAATTTGCCTATATGACAGGTCTATTACCTATTGAAATTTTGACAAAACAACATTTTACCTTAATTTTCAGTTACTAGTTGCCTTTTCTCTGCCTTTAGTTCTGAAAATGCAATTCCTGTTATTTGAGTAGAATTTTGAGCCATATCAATGTTGTTTTTTTTCTTCAAAATTTAGGAAATGTATTTGCATATCTTTAGAGCCTTATAGCCTGAAATGGAATTGAGCAAAGTTATGAAGCTGAAAATTTTTTTGTTGTACTTCAATTAAGCAGAAGATCTATTTTGCAATGTTTCACTTTTATAACACACATATTTTTAAGGTCATCAAAGGTCAGGGCCCTCTGGAGGGAGAAGGAGTGGAAGTAGCTGCTTCAAAATACCTTCCCGGGACATACTTTAGTCTGTAGATTCATCCCCAAAAGTTTCATTTTCCTAACCTAAATCCTTTCTGAGATAGCAAGAAGTCAATTAACTAGAATTTTACCAAAACATCGAAAATTATGCACAAGAAGTTATTGTAAATACAAACCAAATTAGTCTCAAGTGAACATTCAGTAGGCTAAACTTTTCTTGCTTAAAAAGCAATATGATTTTTCTATCTAAATAAGTCATTCCCCGTCTTCATTCACTTGTCCGATTACTTTATCTGACTAATTCAAGCGTTTTATAAGACTCACTTGACGTCAGAGGTTACTCGGATTACCCCTCGAACGCTCGCGATTACTTGTCCGTGGGCTTGCACTTTCTAACCCCGAAAAAAAAAGGTTATTGAGGACGTCAATGTTACATATTTTTTTAAATGGATAAGCATGTGAAATTGTTAAGTCTAGAGAAAAGACAAGGAAACTGTAAATAGTGGAAATAATCTTAGCTTTTCAGTGACCTGTAAGTAATTTTATGCATATTCCTTAGGATCTAAAGGGTTTTTGGTGTTCTTGGCCCGTCTTGCATAGGCTAAGCTTCATAAGGAGTCAGAAGAAAAGTTTTTCGGTTATTAAAAAGTTTGGTTCTTAGGAAGGCAGCTATCACATTGTTGAGTTATTCAAATATTAGTGTATCAAACAGAACTAGTTTCTAAACCATCCTATAATTTTCAGTTGAAAAAAAAATTAGAATGATTAAGGCCAATACCTATAGCCTTTTATATCTATATATATATAAAAATAAGTTGTCTGTGGATGTGTCTGTCAGGTGACGTCATGTTTGTGTGTTGACTGACATCATGAAGTTAGTTGTCGTCATTTTTGTTATGACGGTGACGTCATTAAAGATATTTAAGACATGCGTTCACGTAGAAATCTATTAATGTTTAACTTTAAAATGACCGATGAACTTACAATGGCAACAGCCGAGGAAGATGCTCAAAGAGTCTATGCCAAAAAACTTGCTGCTGATAGAGAAAGTCAGAAAAGAAAGCATGCCGAGGAATCAAAAGAACAGCAAGGAAACAGGCTTGAGGCTGATAGAGAAAGAAAGAACAGAAAGCGTGCCGAGGAACTACAAGAGCAACGCGAAAGCAGACTTGCTGCTAAAAGAGAAAGTGAAAAAAGAAGGCGTCCCGAGGAACTACCAGAGCACCATGAAACCAGACTTGCTGCTAAAAGAGAAAGTGAAAAAAGAAGGCGTGCCGAGGAATCACAAGAACAGCAAGAAATCAGGCTTGCTGCTGATAGAGAAAGTAAGAAAAGAAAGCGTGCCGAGGAATCAGAGCAACCTGAAAGTTATCGCCTGGCATTCAGGTACAGCCCAGTCGATGATTATAGCTTGAGTAGATGTGTTCAAATTGGGACTATGTCTAAAATTTTTCCCTATTGCAAGGCCTTGAAATTCAATGGTGAAACAATGGGAATGTGTTGCGCCTCAGGAAAAGTTAAACTTCCTCTATTGGCTGCACCACCAGAGCCATTGAAGACTTTCCTTACTGGAACTACGTCAGAATCCAAGCGTTTTTTGTCACAAATCAGAAAATACAACTCATGTTTCCAAATGACGTCGTTTGGAGCCCAAATCGAAAATCCAGATCAATTTATGTCTACTTTCAAAGTAAAAGGGCAAATTTATCATAGAGCAGGGTCCCTTCTACCATTCTCAGGCGAGAATCATAAATTTTTACAATTGTACTTCATCAGTGATAGAAATTCTGAATTGAATGCACGTTGCGAAATTTCTCCCAACGTTGAAAGGACAATCGTTTCCCAATTGCAACATCTTTTCCACGAAAATAATAATTTAGTGCGTCTGTTCAAAACAGCCATCGATTTGATGCCTACTGATACGCATAAAATTGTTATTTCCGCTGACAAAACGCCTCCTGGCCAACATGTGCGTAGATACAATGCTCCAACTATCGACGAAGTGGCAATCGTTATGGTCGGTGATCAGTTTTTACCACGAGATATTATTCTTCATAAGTGAAACGCTCAGTTGTTAAGAATTGCTGAAACTCATCGATGCTACGATCGTCGTTGATATGTATGCTAAAATTGAATCAGAACGTTTGCTATATATCCGCCTGAATCAGACCAAGCTCCGCTCTGAACAATACATGCATTTGCGAGATGCAGTTATAAATGACGGTAATACCACAAACGTTGGAAGATTAACAATTTTACCTTCGTCATATGCTGGCAGTCCCCGTCATATGCATGAATATGCTCAAGATGCTATTGCGTATGTTCGTCTCTATGGTCGTCCAGATTTATTTATTACATTTACATGTAATCAATCTTGGGACGAGATACTGCAGCTTTTACTTCAAGGACAATCGGCGGTTCATAGACATGACATTACGGCCTGTGTCTTCCGGCAAAAGTTGAAATCACTGATAAACTACATAGTAAAACTTGAAGTGTTAACCAGCCCGAAATCAAAGATATCGACGAAATCGTACAATATCAGGCTGGAAGATACATAAGCAGTAATGAAGCTGTCTGGCGAATTCTTTTATTTCCGATACATGAACGTAGTCCAGCTGTTGTTCACTTAGCGGTACATTTACAGAATGGTCAACGTGTTTATTTCTCGGAAACCAACGTGCAACAAAGAGCCCTGAATCCACCGGATACAAAGTTAACCGCTTTCTTTTCGCTTTGCAAAAATGATTCTTTTGCAAAAAAACTGCTGTATACTGAAGTGCCTTCGTATTACACGTGGAATACTAAAAATAATGTATTTGAACATCGAAACCAGGGTAAGTCAGTCGACGGCCAACCTACCATCTTCAAAGATACCACGATAGGAAGACTCTACACCGTTCACCCCAATCAACATGAATGCTTCTTTCTACGCCTGCTTTTGGTGAATGTACCCGGTCCGACATCCTTTGAGTATTTGAGAACTGTAAACGGTACTATACATGACACTTACCGTAGTGCATGCCAAGCTCTGAATTTATTGGAGAATGACCAACACTGGGATAACTGCATCAATGACGCGTGCGAAACGTCAACCCCAAGTCAAATTCGTGCATTGTTTGGCATCATTTTAACAACTTGCTCTCCATCAGCTCCTACAGAGTTATGGGAAAAATATAAGTCAAAAATGTCCGAAGATATACTCCATCGAAAACAGTTAGAGACGTCAGATATGACTTTTGATTTTACATCAGAAATTTATAACTACACTTTAGTTATTATAGAAAATTTGTGCGTACGTATGGCAAACAAACCTCTTCAGGATTTGGGAATGCCTTCACCTAACCGTATCGCTGCTGTTTCGACATGTGTAGAATTGGATCGTGAACAAAGTTACAGTACGAGTGATCTATTGTCGTATGTACAAAATAACATTTCCAAGTTAACGTCAGAACAAAAAGACATTAATGATACGACAATGCATTGTGTCGATAACAACGTTGGAGAAATTTTCTTTTTGGATGCGCCAGGAGGTACTGGTAAAACGTTTGTGACAAAACTGATTCTGGCATCAATTCGATCAAAAAATGATATAGCGTTGGCAATTGCGTCGTCCAGAATAGCCGCAACATTGCTGCGTGGTGGAAGAACTGCTCATTCCGCTTTGAAATTGCCTCTGAATTTGCATTCTACAGAAACTCCCACGTGCAGTATTTCCAAATCATCTGGGATGGGTAAAGTATTGCAGCAATGCAAACTTATTATTTGGGATGAGTGCACAATGGCACACAAAAAATTGCTCGAGGCTCTGGATCAATGCTTGAAAGATTTGCGAGGGAAGTCGAAACCCTTTGGCAGCACATTAATATTGCTTGCGGGAGATTTCAGGCAAACATTACCTATAATACCTAGATCAACTCCTGCAGACGAAATGAATGCTTGCCTGAAAAATTCTAATTTATGGGCACACGTAAAAACATTAAAATTAACTACAAATATGCGTGTCCGATTGCAAAACGATAACTCTGGTCAAACATTTTCAGATCAATTGCTGGCAATTGGAAACGGAAAGCTCCCAGTAGACTCAATTTCAGGACGTATACAACTACCTGCTGATTTCTGTAATTTAGTGACGTTCAAAAATGAATTGATTGAAAAAGTATTTCCAAATATTCTAAAAAATTATAAAAATAATAAATGGCTAAGTGAAAGAGCGATTCTCGCACCCAAAAATATAGACGTCCACGAAATCAACAATATTGTTTTGACCAAGATTCGAGACCAGGCAGTCCTTTACAAGTCAGTCGACACAGTTTTGGAACCAAATGAAGTGGTTAATTATCCATCTGAATTTTTTAATTCCGTGGATCTTTCAGGGTTTCCACCACACGTGCTACAACTAAAAATAGGCGTACCAATAATACTTTTAAGAAATATCAACCCACCAAAGCTTTGCAATGGCACGCGACTTGCCGTAAAAAAAACAATGGAAAACCTAATAGAGGCCACAATCTTGACAGGGCCTTTTGAGGGTGAGGCTGTTCTTATTCCTCGCATTCCCATGATTCCAACGGATCTGCCTTTTCAATTTAAAAGATTGCAATTCCCAATTCGATTAGCATTTGCAATCACCATTAACAAAGCTCAAGGTCAATCACACAGACAATGGGAAAGCCAAGAATGTTGTATATTCGCAATTTTTACGTAGTTTGAAACACATATATAAATCTATCTATATTCACAGATGGGACACAGGGACACAACTACAATGGCGCGTAACTAATATGGCGCGTAACGACTTACGCGCGCGGGGGGGCTTGGGGGGGCGAGGCGCCACCCCAACAGCTAGTAGTCTATATTTGTTGAGATTGCTATTTAAAATGATTTTTTTAAGGTAAAGTACGGGTAAAATTTTACTTTAGCTACTCTTGGCTATCTTTGAAAGAGGTTAGGCTAGGAAAATGAAACTTTCAGCGGTGTGTCTACAGGCTAAAGTATGTCCCAGGAAGGTATTTTGAAGTATCTACTTCTACTTCTTTTCCCTCTAGAGGGTCCTGAAAATTTTGGGTGCCTTATTTTTTGGTTATCAGTTTCTTTTTCTCTGGCCTTAGTTCTGAAAAGACAATTCCTGTTGATTGAGCAGAATTTTCTAATTTTATAAATAATCTTTTATATCTGTTAAAAATACATTTATTTTTTTACATCAAGCTTCTCTTTTGTGAAAAAATTTGAACTGTTTTTCTTTTTACATGCTGTATAAAATGTAAAGGAATACATGGCCCTTCATTTCATGGATTCAACTAGAAGTCTTTGAGGCATCTTGTATCAAAATACATCTGACGCATTTTAATGTTTTTTTTTTTTAGATGACATAGGACACCATTAAAGTTTTGCATTTGCTTTGCTAAAAATTGTCTTAAAAAGTGCTGAGTTTAGAGAGTTGTGTTAATATTCTTCTTGCTGATCAGTATAATTGTTTTTAAAATTCCTTCTGTTTAAAGCATTTTAGAGAGATTCTAAGCCAGCCTTGGGTATATTGTTGTCAGAAATGATTTCTCTTAAATGGACTGGTGGAAAACAAATAGAACATATAATTTCTTTTTTTTTATTATTTCAAAACTAAAATATCACAAAACTAAGCATGCATATTGCTGATTGTATCTTAACTAAATACAATCCCTGATGGAGTTTTGTTGATAGCTGTCTTAATAAAATACATATTGTTTGTGGGAAAGCAGTGAAAAATGGGAGTAACTATGACTTGAGTTATTTTTTTTCTCAATATTTTCTTTTTCCAAATAATTCTTGTTCTCTGGTGACATTTGTGTTCCTTCCTAAGTGGCTGGCACTCTAGGTTGAGAATCCTTTATCCAGAGGGCACAGGTTTAATTCCTGGCATTAGCAGTTTATTTGATTTGGGACAAAGGTCAGTGATGTGACTCTGTAAGTTCAGCCAGAACTGGCACAAACTTAACAGGTTACCTAGAGAAACCTGGGGTCAGTAAGCAGGAAGGACATGCAAAAGCATAGGATGACTGGCCCCTAGCTTCCTATTGCACTTCCTGGCTAAAGGACCACCTGGTCCTTTACTGGGCTTCTGACTTAGCCATAGAAACTTTCTTTTAAACCCATTAAATATAAGTACAAAGGAAGAAATGCCAGTAAGGTGGTCTTTCCTTTTCAATGAATTGTTGATATACAGACAAGAGTGTACATCATAAGAGGTGGCTGTGAATGTTGTCCAATGTTTAAAAATTAGGGCAATTTCTCAGGTTGGCAATTGAGCACAAAAGTAAAATTTTATGAACGGTTTTTCTTTGTGAATGCTATATTTATGTAATGTCAAGCATTTTAAAGTTAATCTTCATTGTTTTGTTTTAATTGCCATGGCCCTTGGACTTTAGTGTATTAAAACCTACTTATGTCCATCCATTTTCTTTTAAACAGAGAGGACTTCTATGTATCCTAGCTTCAATAACTTTATATGCAATTTTAAGACCAGGGTTACAAAGTAGGTCAAAACTTGCAAATGGAACTGTGGTATGACTAATTAATTTGTAAGAAATGTATATCAATTTAAAGATTTAAAAAGTCATGTAGAAAACAAACAAGACAAATAAATAAAAGTATCTCTTTACAACCATGTAATGAAGTGTAACAAATGTAGATCATCCCTGAGATTTAAATGAACAAAGCTTCAATTATGAATCTGCTTTCTTTAAACAGACTGTAGGGGCAAACCACCAAGCTATGAAAAATTCAATCTCATTTTTGGTCTCTTTCCTTTTCAATGGGAACAATCTTTGGATTTTTTTCAACCAAATAAAAACAGTAGGGACAGGATCAAGTACAAGTGACCTTCCACTTAGCCTACATACCCAGGGAAAAATCATGCAGTTATACTAATAATTGGTAAATTTTTGTTGTTCATATTTTTGATTTACAAATAAAGTGAACATACCCCTTGATGCCTTTTTTATGTTCTTTAAAAACATAATAAGTGCTTCAATTGCAAGTTTTTGAGCTCTTGAAAATGACCAAAATATACCCAAATAGTTTTTGGGTATAAAAAAGCTTAAAACATTGGTCTCAAACTTACTGTTTCATTATTAATCCATTTTTTTAAATGTTGTATAATCTATGAGAACTGATTCTCCACAATGAAATTGGATTAATAAATTTTACAATATTTTGCTGTTTTTCTTTTTCTTTCATGTATACTTTTGTCATGTATATAAGACTTATATACAACTGAGAGACTTATATAAGACTTATATAAGTCTTATATACATGACAAAAGTACAGCACGTGTCCACTGCAATGCGCTCTGACTATAAATCTCACTATCAACACTCCTGACTTGCAGGGTTGTCTCAAAATTTAACATAACAAGACCAAAGGTTTCGATGAGATCCCATAAATTTTATATTTGATCCAGACAATGGCGTCTTGTAGATCCGGTCTTTGCCAAACTCCTTGAATATCTGTACTATTTAATATTTGACCAATGACTGGTCTTCCGAGAAAACAAAGTTCAGGTTTGGATTCAGCATATGGTTTTTACCCTATCTTTAATCAAAGCTTCCTGCCTTGCTTCTACCAAATATCCGTTTTCGGCCGGATTCCCGGTGAACTACTTGTCCAGCAAAAACTAAACCTCAAAATAAATTAAGTACATCCCCCTAATCTTATATCGAAACTCTAATCAACTTCAGATAAACTTTAAACTTAAAAAAAAATAAAAATCAGGTTTTGGCCGATTCCGGGCGAACTATTTGCCCGGCGAGCCCTATTTGCTCTCCTTACCACTATATCGAACCTCTTATTAACTTTAAATTTTACTTTTTAAAATTTTCCGGTTTAGGCCTAGTTCCATGCAAACTGTATGTCCAGGTAGAAAATAATTGTCATATATGGATTCAGTATATTTTCTTACCCCTAAACTGAACATTTAATCAACTATAAATAAAACTTTTAATTTTTTTTTCCGGCTTTGGCCGGATTCCGGGAAAACTAATCGTCCGGGTAGTTGACGATTGTCATATACGAATTCAGCATGTCTTCTTACCCCTTTAATCGAGCCTTTAATCAACTTCAAGTAAAACTCTTACTTTTAACAAATTTTCCGGTTTTGGCCGGATTCCAGACGAACTAATTGTACGGCGAGAAAATAAGTTTCAGATATGGATTCAGCATGTCCTATATGGACTATCTCATTGGCTTTTTAAAACATTTGTTTCGTTCCTTATTTTGAAACCCCTCCCAATACCTAGATATGGGGCTACAGGGCTCATCTACGAACTTGGCCTGTACCTTGATCCAATTGATCCTCATACCAAATTTGAAGAAAATATCTCTACCCCATTGAGAGTTATCGTGCTAACAGACGGACGGACGGACAACTTTTGCGATGTCATAGATATCCCTCAACTTACGTGTTGGGATCCCAAAAACCATAACAGTTCGCTTTGGGGCTCAAATTGAAAAAAAATTATTGGTTGTCTCCGTGCGTTAAAATCCATTTTCTTGAATAAGTAAGGAACTAATATTTTCCTGTTTACTAGGGTGATTTTGTTTTATCTTCCTTTTGTTTATATTTTTTTTTAAGGAGAGAGTTGTTAGTTAAAACGACTAATATTTTGGATAGTTTGAACATTGGAAGTTTAAGGTGGTTTGAATCATTAATATTCTTCAGGAGTATAGGCCTATAGTTACCAGAAGTATTTCTTATGAGCGCAAATGGGCGGTAGGCCACAAACCCTAGACAAAATTCACGCCACAAAAGGTAAGCCATCACTTTAACACAACTGATGAAAACAAGACTGATTATAACACTTGTTCTCACAATGTTTCTAATTTTAACAGCTGTCTAGCCTTGGAACTTGGAGAGTAGGCTACCTACAGACAATGATTTATTTAATTTTGGCCCACTTGTTAATTCCAGCAGAGTTATACAAAACAATCTTAAAGGAATGATATGAAACACAACAAGAGCTAGTAGCTCGTATGGCACTTGCAAGGCTGGTTCAGAAAATGAAATACACAATTGGCTTTTCGTTCTGATCATTTGAAACCAAAACCCTTGAGATAAAAATGACCATGAACTTGGAAATCACGAGAATGTATCGTTTTGTAAAAAGTGTTTTATTTTTGGATTTGGCTGTAATGATGCGTACTCTTCTGTAAATGATTTATCCAGAGCATCTGTTTTTTATTCCCACAAAGTTACATCCCGATCTCTCCAGTCTAAGCCGGTCACGTATCCTCCCCCCCCCCAAATAGTTGTCGGATCCGGTCCGGACATGAAAAAGATCACCAGAGACATGTCCTCTGTTCAATTATTAAATTTCACTCGAATCTGATCACCCGTTCCAAATTTACGCATGACTCAATATTGCGGATTCCCCCTTCCTCCACTCCCCCTACGACTATTGGACCGAGTAAATTTTTATTTACAAGTCAGTTTGATCGGGTCCCTGATACGCCGATCCCACCATTCTAACCGTTTTTCGAGATTTCCGGTCTCCCCAAAACAGAACAAAATAACCCACTTTGAAGAGCAAAATAATACACTTTTAATACACTTTGAACACTGTGACATAAAATTTAGACATATCGGCACTTTGAAAACAGATTTGTCCTTTTGAAAACAGATTGGTATGGCTGGCTTTGGCCTGCATCTTAAAATCCATCCTCCTATCCTCCTATATTGTGAAGCAGAGCAAAATAACACTAGACAGTAGCGCCAAGACCTGGAAAAAGTGAGACACACTCGAACAGCAGCACCACTAGCAATAGTGAACGTCCCTACTGAAACTCAATCGGTCTTGCACCAGCGCTGGCTCCAATAACTTCATATTTTGAACAAAGCAAAAAAAGATACGACCTCCCCAGTTTTCTTGACGTGTGCAGACCGCATATTACCTTTACTAGAAATTTCTAAACCCGCATGTTTGTCTTGCTTTAAATGTCGCAAGCATAGTGGGCGGCGCTATGAGTATGGCCTGTTTGCAAAGCAAGGAAAGCATAGTTCTTGACCTACTCCCTAGTGTTATTTTGCTCTGTTGTGACTTGTGAAGCCGATTTCGCCGACACTCGAAATCGTTATTTTGATATAGGCTAGGCTAGTAGTCTAGCGAATACCGGATATCTATAAGACCCGTAAGAATAGTGTATTAGAATTTGTACTATAGAATCCTTGAGCTGGCAACAGGTTAAGAATTGGTTTCAAGTTAAAACATGTTATTTTAGTAAAGAAACAGATCATAGAAGCAGAAAAGCCGCCTACCCTCTAGGACAGGTCAGTAGCATACTTCTTGGGTTGCCCACGTGCAGGGATGTATAATTGTCCAGTTCCAGTAAACTTGGTACTTACCCTAAAAAAAATCCTGTCACGTAAGGTAAGCCACGTCCTTATTGTACACAAATTATCCAGTGGAAATGAACTATCTGAGTTGACTGATCAGATCAGATGAAGTTATGAACTGAGAATCAAATCAAATCAACCCTTTTTCGAACACAACAATGGTCTCTCATGGGACAAGCTGCCGACTAGGTCATTAATTAGGGTCCGCAAATTTAGGAAATGTATTTGCATATCTTTAGAGCCTTATAGCCTGAAATGGAATTGAGCAAAGTTATGAAGCTGAAAATTTTTTTGTTGTACTTCAATTAAGCAGAAGATCTATTTTGCAATGTTTCACTTTTATAACACACATATTTTTAAGGTCATCAAAGGTCAGGGCCCTCTGGAGGGAGAAGGAGTGGAGGTAGCTGCTTCAAAATACCTTCCCGGGACATACTTTAGTCTGTAGATTCATCCCCAAAAGTTTCATTTTCCTAACCTAAATCCTTTCTGAGATAGCAAGAAGTCAATTAACTAGAATTTTACCAAAACATCGAAAATTATGCACAAGAAGTTATTGTAAATACAAACCAAATTAGTCTCAAGTGAACATTCAGTAGGCTAAACTTTTCTTGCTTAAAAAGCAATATGATTTTTCTATCTAAATAAGTCATTCCCCGTCTTCATTCACTTGTCCGATTACTTTATCTGACTAATCCAAGCGTTTTATGAGACTCACTTGACGTCAGAGGTTACTCGGATTACCCCTCGAACGCTCGCGATTACTTGTTCGTGGGCTTGCACTTTCTAACCCCGAAAAAAAAAGGTTATTGAGGACGTCAATGTTACATATTTTTTTAAATGGATAAGCATGTGAAATTGTTAAGTCTAGAGAAAAGACAAGGAAACTGTAAATAGTGGAAATAATCTTAGCTTTTCAGTGACCTGTAAGTAATTTTATGCATATTCCTTAGGATCTAAAGGGTTTTTGGTGTTCTTGGCCCGTCTTGCATAGGCTAAGCTTCATAAGGAGTCAGAAAAAGGCTCCAATAACTGGCTCCAATAACTTCATATTTTGAACAAAGCAAAAAAAAGATACGACCTCCCCAATTTCCTCGACGTGTGCAGACCGCATATTACCTTTACTAGAAATTTCTAAACCCGCATGTTTGTCTCGCTTTAAATGTCGCAAGCGTAGTGGGCGGCGCTATGAGTATGGCCCGTTTGCAAAGCAAGGAAAGCATAGTTCTTGACCTACTCCCTAGTGTTATTTTGCTCTGTTGTGACTTGTGAAGCCGATTTCGCCGACACTCGAAATCGTTATTTTGATATAGGCTAGGCTAGTAGTCTAGCGAATACCGGATATCTATAAGACCCGTAAGAATAGTGTATTAGAATTTGTACTATAGAATCCTTGAGCTGGCAACAGGTTAAGAATTGGTTTCAAGTTAAAACATGTTATTTTAGTAAAGAAACAGATCATAGAAGCAGAAAAGCCGCCTACCCTCTAGGACAGGTCAGTAGCATACTTCTTGGGTTGCCCACGTGCAGGGATGTATAATTGTCCAGTTCCAGTAAACTTGGTACTTACCCTAAAAAAAATCCTGTCACGTAAGGTAAGCCACGTCCTTATTGTACACAAATTATCCAGTGGAAATGAACTATCTGAGTTGACTGATCAGATCAGATGAAGTTATGAACTGAGAATCAAATCAAATCAACCCTTTTTCGAACACAACAATGGTCTCTCACGGGACAAGCTGCCGACTAGGTCATTAATTAGGGTCCGCAGTTGACTTCCGCGAATCAAACGCGGCCGGCGGCTTTGAAATCCCCTTTTACGGGCAACAAAGACATATTTTGCATTCTGCCAGACAATCAAGAAAGATCAGAAACTTCAAGTTGGACAGAGCTCAATTCAACAGAAATCGGGAGATTATCGGGAGGAAATTTCAGTCGGGAGATTTTCCAAAAAGTCGGGAGATCTCCCGATAAATCGGGAGGAGTGGAAGCACTGGTTTCAAGTAACACATGGCCAGAGTTGCGTTTGATTCGTCAACTTAAAAGTTGACTTTTTTCTCTGCTGCCGTTTTATTTAGTAAGAAAATGACCTAGAAAGTCAACACAGAGGGTGCGTTTGTTTACTTGTCCAATGGGATTTATACTAATCGAGGTTTAACCCCTAAAAGATAGCAACAAATACTTGTCTGGCCACGTGTCACTTAAAACGGCAAGATTAATTGCGGGAATAACAACATTGGTCAGAATGGTCACGTGTAATTATTGCTTTAATGCTATGTGAAGTTCTGACAAGAAGAGGCTGGGACTTCGGGCCTGTTTCTAATTTTACAGGCAAGTACACCTTCAGCAATTGTTTCAGAGCTGGTTAGCCTAATACAATTTGTGTGGCCAGAAGTTTAATTGTAAGATTTCAAATTGTGGTTGTCATTTGCCTTTTTAAGTCATTCCATTCAAGATGCTTTGGATATTTTTTATTGTGATAAATTGTCTTAATGATCTGAAAAGAGAAAACTATTTCAATTGCATAGGATAGGAAAATTTTGGCAGGCTAATTAATTCAAAGTCCTAAATTAGCCAGGGAAGTGTTTTTTTTTCACTAAAAAATCACCACGTTCTTTGAACTCCAATTATATAGCCCTGTTTTTGGCCCCCTTGATCCAGTATCCAGTTCCTGATTGTCATTTACACTAAATTTCACTTTTTCTGTTACCTATTTATGTTTGCACCAGTTTTACCATTGGGTAAAACTGGTACAAACAGTATTGCTGGCTTTCATATAAAGTGAATATACCAAAGGATGCCTTTTTTAATGCTGTTTACAAATATAATAATTGCTTCTACCGCAAGTTCAGATTTAAGCACTTTTTGACCTCTTAAAAATGACCTATATATGGGGTCACTACAAATCTGTAATAGCTTAGAAACAAATTTGGGCTATATATTTGCACATCAGGGGGTGGGGGTAAAGTGTAGCATATATTAAATATGTAAACTAACCATTGCTTGAATTTTTTATGTGTGTGCTGTTGCACTGGTGATTCCTCTTTTCATTAAAATTTGATGTGCACAAACACATTAAAAAAAAACAGCAATGGTTAGTTTACATATATAATATATGCTATGCTTTAACCCCACCCCCCTCATGTGCAAATATATAGCCCAAATTTGTTTCTAAACTATTACAGATTTGTAATGACTCCATTTATAGGTCATTTTTAAGAGGTCAAGAGGTGAAAAAGTGCTTAAATCTGAATTTGCAGTAGAAGCAATTATTATATTTGTAAAGAGCTTAAAAGAAGGCATCAAGTGGTATATTCACTTTATATAAAAGCCAGGAATACTGTTTGCACCAGTTTTACCCTTGTTTCTTGTTAATATTACTAAGGGGTCATAGTTAAGCACTAGAGAAGTCATTGTTAAATAACATGTGCTTATGTATATATAGCTTTTTGCTACTTATTCTTCTTTGGTTATATAATGCTTGATGTGGTATAAGCCAAGAGAAGGACCTGTAGACCTATAGAAGAAAACCTGTCAACCCCCCTCAACCCTAGTACCTGTTAATTGAGGCAACTGTGGCAAAACAAGTAAAAGGTGGCAGAAAACATTGGAAATATATAATTTGGGCTATATGTTTGCAAATTAGGCATGTTAGAGGTGAATTTCTTGTTGTTCATATTTTTATTTACAAATAAAGTGAATATACCACTTGATGCCTTTTTGTATGTTCTTTACAAATATAATAATTGCTTATTTTGCTAGTTCAAGTTTAAGCACTTTTTGACCTTACTTAACCTAACAAATTTTGGCAGTGAAAAACATACATTATTTTGTCAAAAATGACCAAAAACACATACCTTAATTGAAAATTTGGCATCAAAGAAGAAGAAATACAGCATAATATTGTAAAATTTATTAATCCAACTTAATTGTGGAAAATCAGTGCTCATAGATTATACAACATGTAAAAAATGGATTAATAATGAAACAGTAAGTTTGAGACCAATGTTTTAAGCTTTCTTATACCCAAAAACTATTTGAGTATACTTTGGTCATTTTCAAGAGCTCAAAAACTTGTACTTGAAGCACTTATTATGTTTGTAAAAAATAAAAAAGGGCATCAAGGAGTATGTTCACTTTATTTGTAAATCAAACATTGAACAACAAAAAATTTATCAATTGTTAGTATAGCTGCACAATTTTCCCCTGGGTATGTAGGCTTAGTGGAAGGTCACTTATACCTGATCATGTCCCTACTGTTTTTACTTGGTTGAAAAAAATCCAAAGAAAGTTCCTATTGAAAAGGAAAGAGATCAAAAGTGAGATTGAATTTGTCATAGCTTGGAGGTTTGTCCCTTCAGTCTGTTTAAAGAAAACAGATTCATAATTGAAGCTTTGTTCATTTTAATCTTAGGGATAATCTACATTTGTTACACTTAATTAAATGGTTGTAAAGGGATACTTTTATTTATTTGTCTTGTTTGTTTTCTACATAATTTTTTAATCTTTAAATTGATATACATGTCTTACAAATTAATTAGTCATCATAGTTCCACTTGCAAGTTTTGACCTACTTTGTAACCCTGGTCTCAAAATTGCATAGAAATTTATTGAAGCTAGGAAACATAGAACTCCTCTCTGTTTAAAAGAAAATAGATGGACATAGGTAGGTTTTAATACACTAAAGTCCTAGGGCCATGGAAATAAAAAAAAAACAATGAAGATTAACATGGACATGACATAAATATAACATTCACAAAGAAAAACCATTCACAAAATTTTACTTTTGTGCTCAGTTGCCAACCTGAGCAATTGCCCTAAATTTTTAAACCTTGCAAAACATTCACCAGCCAATTCTTATGACCTACACTGTTGTCTGTACATCAAAAATTCATTGAAAAGGAAGGACCACCTTAATGGCATTTCTTCCTTTGTACTTATATTTAATGGGTTTAAAAGAAAGCTCCTATGGCTAAGTCAGAAGCCTAGTAAAGGACCAGGTAATCCTCTAGACAGGAAGTGCAATAGGAAGCTAGGGGCCAGTCATCCTATGCTTTTGCATGTCCTTCCTTCTTACTGACCCCAGATTTCTCTAGGTAACCTGTTAAATTTGGGCCAATTCTGGCTGAAATTACAGAGTTACATCACTGACCTTCGTCCCAAACCAAATAAACTGCTAATGCCAGAAATTAGACCTGTGCCCTTTGGATAAAGGATTCTCAACCTAGAGTGCCAGCCACTTAAGAAGGAACACAAATGTCACCAGAGAACAAAAATTATTTGGAAAAAATAAAATATTGAAAAAAAAAAATAACTCAAGTCATAGTTGCTCATTGCTGTCCCACAAACAATATGTATTTCATAAAGAGAAATAAATTGTTAAACAGGTATCAACAAAACTCCATCAGGGATTGTATTTACTTAAGGTACAATCAGCAATATTAATGCTTAGTTTTGTGATATTCTGGTTTTGAAATAATAAAAAAAGAGAAATTATATGTTCTACTTGTTTTCCACAAGCCCATTTGAGAAAAATCATTTGTAACAACAATATACCCATGGTTGGCTCAGAATCTCTCTTAAAGTTCTTTAAACAGAAGGAATTTAAAAAAAAATTATACTCATCAGCAAGAAAAATATTAACATAACTCTCTAAACTTGGCACTTTTTAAGACAATTTTTAGCAAAGCAAATGCAAAACTTTAATGGTGTCCTATGTCATCTAAAAAAAAACCATTAAAATGTGTCAAATGAATTTTGATGTAAGATGCCCCAAATACTTTCAGTTGAATCTGTGAAATGAAGGGCCAGGTATTCCTTTACATTTTATACAATACATAAAAAGAAAAACAGTTCAAATTTTTTCACAAAAGAAGAAGCTTGATGTAAAAAAATAAATGTATTTTTAACAGAAAGCAACTACTACTACTACTAATAACTCACTGCAGCACCAAGCCGCCTGAGGCCAACACAGCTACGCACGCTCCTCCTCCAACCTAATCTATTTAAAGCCTCCCTCTTTACACCCTCCCAGGAAGTTCCCATTTCCTTTAAATCCTTATTTATGACATCCTCCCAACCTAGACAAGGACGACCTGCTTTCCGTGTAGCCCCAGACGGTTGGCCAAAAAGGACAATCTTCGGTAATCTGTCATCCTTCATCTGTAGAACGTGGCCTAGCCATCTCAACCTTTCATTCATTATAGCCCCAGAAAGCGGGATTGAACCACACTTTTCATACAACCTACTGTTTGAAATACGGTCAGTCAGCCGGGTACCCAGAACAATCCGTAGGCAATTTCTCTGGAAAACATCTAGTAAATTTTCATCTGCTTTTCGGAGTGTCCATGCTTCAGAGCCATATTTGACCACTGTCATCACTGTAGCTTCCAATATTCTAATCTTGGTTTGTAGGCTTATCTTTCTATTCTTCCAAACATTTTTTAACTGTGAAAAAACACCCTGAGCTTTAGCTATTCTACTTTTAACATCTTCACTGCTCCCACCATCTTTACTAATAATACTACCAAGGTAACTGAAGCTCCCAACCTGATCAATCTTTTCGTTACCTAAGGTCACCTGTTCATCTTCACTTATTCCTAACCTTAGTGACTTAGTCTTCTTAACATTAATTTTCAAGCCTATTTTAGCACCCTGAACTCGTAAAACCTCTAAAAATTCATTCATTTTGCTCACACTTTCATCTAATATGCTTAAATCATCAGCATAATCTAAGTCCAGGAGCGTTCTTCCTCCCCATTTGATTCCATGGTCTCCAATTGCCTTTCCTGTGCTCCTTAAGACGAAGTCTATCAAAATGATCCATATAAAGGGGGATAGAACACAACCCTGCTTAACTCCTGATTTAATACAAAACCAGTTGCTAACCTCATTTCCTACCTTAACCACAGCAGTATTATTCTCGTACATAGCGCAAATCACTTTAATGTATTTTTCTGGTATACCATATAACGATAAGACCTTTGTTAACGCTGTTCTATCAACAGAATCGAAAGCTTGCTCATAATCGATAAAACTAAGGACCAAAGGTGTTTGACAACGAAGGGACTTCTCAATTATTAACCTAAGAGTGAAAACATGGTCGACACATCCTCTACCTTTTCTAAAACCGCATTGTTCTTCCCTTAAAACTTTGTCTACAGCATGTCTTAGTCTAAAAAGTATCATATTACTCAGTAATTTGCTACCTACAGAGACCAGACTAATGCCTCGATAATTCCGACATTCACTCTTGTCACCTTTCTTATACAGTGGTTTAATTAAGGTTTTCCTAAAATCATTGGGTACTTCCCCTTTTTCAAAAATCATGTTCATAATCTTCAGTAGCTTATTCCTAACCTCAGAGCCACCATATTTAAGGAACTCATTAATCATACTATCAGCACCTGGGGCCTTATTATTTTTTAATCCTTCTAGTACTGTTGCTAATTCTTCCTCACTAAACAAATCTTCCTTCACATCCAAGGTATCACAAACTTTTTCATTTTCATCTATATCTTTTCCTGCAACTGTATCTCGGTTTAGCACATTCTCAAAATGTTCCACCCATCTTTCTTTAACTTTTTCCTTATCACTAATTGTGGCCCCATTTCTATCTTTAACTGGGACTAGTCCGGATCGGCTACTCCCTTTCAATTTATTAACATGCCAGTATAATATTTTACTATTATGCCGTCTAGCCGCATCTTCCAGATCCTCAGCAATTTTATCCATCGCCTCCATTTCACATCTCCTTAGTTCATATTTTAATGCTTTCTCCACTTTCTTTACATTCCTTTTGTTTTCATACGACCTATCGCTCAGATAATTCTTATACAAACCCCTTCTACTCTCTATTAAACCTAAAGCTTTTTCACTAATATTCCTAGTTGCTGTCTTAGCACTCTTCCCTAGGACACCATCAGCAACTTCACAAATTGTTTTTCTGAAATTATTCCATCCATCTTCCACATTGTCAAATTTTAAACCCTCAAGTTTAGTACTCAACTGTTCCTGGAATTTTTTTCTCAAATTTTCATCCTGAAGTCTACCAACATCATAACTTTCCGGGAGGGAGTTACTCTTCCGAAATTTCAGCTTTAAATTAACCTTAGACACTACTAGATGGTGATCTTTACTTTTAACATCAATAACGGCACTCCTATACACCCTAGTATCTTGTATTGATCCTGCTAGTCTTCTGTTTACAATAACATAATCAATAAGGTTTGCTGTCTTACCATCACGTGAATACCATGTCAACTTATGGGCCATTTTGTGACCAAACACCGTATTGGTTATAACTAGGTTGTTATACCTACAAAATTGCAAAAGCCTATAGCCATTACTGTTTTCTTTTCCTACACCAAAATTACCTAGGCTAGGATACCATCTATCCCTATTTCTACTAACCTGGGCATTAAAATCTCCTAGCAAAAACACCATATTTCTACCTGGTACCCTGTCTATTTGCTCCTGTAACTGTAAGTAAAATTCATCTGAGTCACTAGTATCTCCATCTGTTGGTTCAATGGGGGCATATACTACTATAACTGATACCCTAAACTTTTTAGTCATAAAATGAGCAATAAGTATTCTATTATTAATACCTTCCCAGCCTAAACAAGACTTAGCAGCTTCCTTATTCATCATGAGCCCTACTCCCTGTCTATGTACCCCATCCTTCCTTCCTGAGTAAACAAATTCTATGTCACCTAATTTCATGCTTCCTACCCCTGGGATATGAGTTTCTGAAACTCCTAATAAATCCAGTTCAAACCGTCTGAATTCGTCAGTCAAAATGTCGATGCGATAGTCATTTTTTAACGTTGTAACATTCCAAGTTCCAATTTTCATGTTCTTTAAATCTTTGAAATTATTTTGGCCTCAAGAAAAGCAGTGATCCCGGATACCAGTGCAGGATGGGGACCAACATATCTTCTCAAGTCTACACCAAAGCGCTTAAGCCGGCTTAGAACCGGACAGCAAGAAGTCCCTGGGACCTCCAGTAAGTTGGAGGCTTTGTGCAATCCTGGGCCCATCTTGGTCACAACATGGTTTTCAGCACTTGGCGATGCTCTTCTATCAACAAGAGTCGAAATCCTGCACAGACAGTCCCAAGCCTATTACCTCCGACTCATTATATATTCATGCCTACAAATATTATGCTACTACGGGGAGGCAGCCCATAGTAGATAAATTAGCTAGGAAGAGGTTTTTCAGCCCGAAAACGCCCATCAAAACAAACCAAGCCCAGAAAATTATCCAATAATCAGACGACATCAACTGACATCAATGAAATCAAATAAAACAAAAATTCATGGAGAATAAATTATATAAGCCATATATTTAACCTATAATGAGGTGGCATAAAAGATTATTTCTAGAATTAGAAAAAAACAGTTTTATGGCTAAAAGTTCTGCTCAATCAACAGGAGCTGTCTAAGGCCAGAATAATTAAGAACTAAGGCCAGAGAAAAAGAAACTGATAACCAAAAAATAAGGCACCCAAAAATTTCAGGACCCTTTAGAGGGAAAAGAAGTAGAAGTAGGTGCTTTAAAATACCTTCCTGGGACATACTTTAGCCTGTAGACACATTTCTGAAGTTTCATTTTTCTAGCCTAACCTCTTTCAAAGATAGCTAAAAGTAGCTAAAGTAAAATTTTACCCCTACTGTATCTTAAAAATCCAGTTTAAATAGCAATCTCAACAAATATAGACTATATAACAGGCTATAGGTATTGGCCTAATCATTCTAAATTTTTTTCAACTAATAATTATAGGATGGTTTAGAAACTAGGCCTGTTTGATATAATAACATTTGACTAACTCACCAATGTGACAGCTGCCTCCCTAAGAATCAACCTTTTTAATAACAAAAAAACTTTTCTTCTGACTCCTTATGAAGCTTAGCCTATGCAAGACAGGCCTAGAACACCAAAAACCCTTTAGATACTAACGAATATGCATAATATTACTTACAGGTCACTGAAAAGCTAAGATTATTTCTATTATTTACAGTTTCCTTGTCTTTTCTCTAGACTTAACGATTTCACATGTTTATCCATTTAAAAAAATATATAGCATTGACGTCACAATCCTCAAATAATCTTTTTATTTGGGGGTTATAAAGTGCCAGCCCACGGACAAGTAATCCTGAGCGTTTGAGGGGATAGTTCGACTAACCTCTGACGTCATATGTGTCTCAAAAAACGCTTGGATTAATCAGATTAGTAATCGGACAAAAAAACAAACGCACCCAGAATTGCGAATCGAACGCTTCAGTAGTAAAAAATTTAGATATGTGAAATCGTTTTGTTTAAAGACAAGACAGGGAAACTGTTAATAGTGGAAATAATCTTAGCTTTTCAGTGACCTGTAAGTAATCTTATGCATACTCCTTAGGATTTAAAGGGTTTTTGGTGCTCTAGGCCCATCTTGCATAGGCTAAGCTTAATAAGGAGTCAGAAGAAAAGTTTTTTGGTTATTAAAAAGGTTGTTTCTTAGGAAGGCAGCTATCACATTGGTGAGTTAGTCAAATATTACTATATCAAACAGGCCTAGTTTCTAAACCATTCTATGGTTTTCAGAATTTAGAATTCCATTCAGAAGAAAATTTTTATGTTGATAAAAACGTTGGTTCTTAGGAGGGCAGCTATCACATTGGTTAGTTATTTAAATATTACCAAATCAAACAGGCCTAGTTTCTAAACCAACCTATAATTTTTAGTTGAAAAAAATTAGAATGGTTAGGTCAATGCCTATATGATATAATATATATTCATTGAGATTGCTGTCTAAACTGGATTTTTAACATAAAGTAGGGGTAAAATTTTACTTTTGGCTATCTTTGAAAGAGGATAGGTTAGGAAAATGAAACTTTCAGGGATGTGTCTAGAGGCTAGAGTATGGGTAAATTTATAGCAAACAGTATTACTGGCTTTTGTATAAAGTGAATATACCACTTAATGCGTTTTTTATGCTCTTTACAAATATAATAATTGCTTCTACCGGAAATTCATATTTTAAGCACTTTTTGACCTATTAAAAATGACCTAAATATGGAGTATAAAAAGGCTTAAAACATTGGTCTCAAACTTTATAACATTGGACTCAAACTTACTGTTTCATTGTAAATCCATTTTTTTAATGATATATTATCCACAAACACTGAATGTTATGGCGTTTTCTTCTTCCTTGTTGCCGAAATTTCAATTAAAGCATGCATTTTTGGTCTTTTTTACAAAATAATAAGATATTTGAAATCACAAATCTGTGATAGTTTAGAAACAAATTTGGGCTATGTATTTGCACATCAGGGGGGTGGGGGTAAAGCATAGCATATATTAAATATGTAAACTAACCATTACTGCATTTAATATAGTTAAATTTACAGCAAACAGTATAACTGGCATTTGTAATAGCCAGCTTTCATATTTTGACCAAAAACGCATGCTTTTATTTAAAATTTGCTGTCAAGGAAGAAGAAAGCACCATAACATTGATAAAATTTATTTATCCAATTTAATTGTGGAAAATCACTGCTTGTGGATAGTGTAACATTAAAAAATGGATTCATAATGTTATGGTAAGTTTGAACCCAGTGTTTTAAAGTCTGAGACCAATATTTTAAGCCTTTTTTATACCCCAAATTTAGGTCATTTTTAAGAGGTCAAAAAGTGCTTAAATCTGAATTTCCAATAGAAGCAATTATTATATTTGTAAAGAGCATAAAAAAAACGCATCAAGTGGTGTATTCACTTTATACAATAGCCAGTAATACTGTTTGCTATAAATTAACTGAAGTATGTCCCAGGAAAGTGTTTAAAGTACCTACCTCCACTTCTTTCTCCTCTAGAGGGTCCTGAAATTTTTGGCTACATCAACTTTTGGTTATCAGTTTCTTTCTCTCTGGCCTTAGTTCTGAAAAGACAATTCCTGTTGATTTAACAGAACTTTAAGCAATAACACTTGTTTTTTCTAAATTTAGAAATAATATTTTATGCCACCTGATTGTAGGTTAAATATATGGCTGATACTATTTATTCTCCATAAATTTCTGTTTTATTTCATTTCATTCATGTCAGTTGCTTTCTGTTAAAAATACATTTATTTTTTTTAAATCAGTCTTCTTTTGTGAAAAAAAAATTTGAATTGTTTTTCTTTTTACATGTTGCATAAAATGTAAAGGAATGCCTGGCCCTTCATTTCATATATTTTAACTAAAGTTTTTGAGGCAGCTTCTATCAAAATACTACTGACACATTTTAATTTTTTTTTTGAATACATTAAGACACTATTAAAGTTTTGCATTTGCACAGCTAAAAAGTTGTCTTAAAAAATGCCAAGTTTAGAGAGTTATTTTAATATTCTTCTTGCTGGTCAGTATAATTGTTTTTAAAATTCCTTCTGTTTAAAGTATTTTAAAGGGATTCTAAGCCAACCATGGGCATATTTTTGTCACAAATGATTTTGCTCAAGTGAGCTGGTGGAAAACAAATAGAACATGTAATTTTTCTTTTTTTATTATTTCAAGACTAGAATATCACAAAACTGAGCATTCATATTGCTATTTGTATTTTAAGTAAATACAATCCCTGATGGGAGTTTTGTTGATACATGTCTCAAAATTAATTTGTCTAAATAAAATAGATATTGTTTATGGGACATCAGTAAAAAATGGTAGGAACTATGACTTGAGTTTTTTTTTCCAATATTTACTTTTTCAAATAATTTTTTTCTGGTTACATTTGTGTTCCTGCTTAAGTGGCTAGCACTCTAGGTTGAGAATACTTTGTCCAAAGGGCACAGGTTTAATTCCTGGCATTACCAGTTTATTTGGTTTGGGACAAAGGTCAGTGATGTGACTATGTAGGTTGAGTCAGAACTGGCCAAACCTTGAAAGGTTACCTAGAGAAATCTAGGGCCAGTAAGCAGGAACGGCTTGCAAAGCATAGGATGACTGGTCCCTAGCTTCCTGGCTCAAGGACCACCTGGTTTTTTACTGGGCTATTGACTTAGCCATAGATGCTTTCTTTCAATCACATTAAATATAAGTACAAAGGAAAGAATGCCAGTAAGATGGGCCTTCCTTTTCAATGAATTGTTGATGTATAGACAAGAGTGTAGGTCATAAGAAATGGCTTGTGAATGTTTTGCAAGGTTTAAAAATTTAAGACAATTGCTAAGGTTGGCAACTGAGCACAAAAGTAAAATTTTGCAAATGGTTTTTCTTTGTGACTGTTATATTTATGTATTATCAGGTATTCTAAAGTTAATCTTCACTGTTTTGTTTTAATTGCCATTGCCTTAGGAATTTAGTGTTAACAGACAGGAGTCATTGCCTTAGAAATAACAGACAGGAGTTCTATGTTTCCTAGCTTCAATAAATTTATATGCAATTTTGAGACCAGGGGTTACAAAGTAGGTCAAAACTTGCAAATGGAACTGTGGTGTGACTAATTAATTTGTAAGAAATGTACATCAATTTAAAGATTTAAAAAAACAATCATGTAGAAAACAAACAAGACAAATAAATAAAAGTATCCCTTTACAACCATTTAATGAAGTGTCACAAATGTAGGTCACCCTTAAGATTGATATCAACAAAGCTTCAGTTTGAATCTGTTTTCTTTAAACAGACTGAAGGGGCAAACCTCCAAGCTATGACAAATTCAATCTCACTTTTGGGCTCTTTCTTTTTCAATAGGAACTTTCTTTGAATTTTTCTTCCAACCAAGTAAAAACAGTAGGGACAGGATCAGGTGTAAGTGTCCTCCCATTTAGCCTACATACCCAGGAGAAAATTATGCAACTCTATGCTGATAATTGGTAATTTTTTTTGTTGTTCATATATTTGACTTATAAAGTGAACATACCCCTTGATGCCTTGTTTTGTGTTCTTTACAAACATAACAAGTGCTTCAATTACAAGTTCAAATTTAAGTGCTTTTTGAGCTCTTGAAAATTTGTTAGCTTAGGTCAAAAAGTGCTTAAGTTTGAATTAGCAATATAAGCAATTATTATACTTGTAAAGAACATACAAAAAGGCATCAAGTGGTATATTCACTTTATTTGTAAGTCAAAATGTAAACAAAAAAATTTACTCCCAACCTGCCTAATTTGCAAATATATAGCCCAAATTATATATTTTCAATGCATTCTGCCACCTTTTAGCCTACTTGTTTTTCTTTTGCCAAAGTTGCTTCAATTCTCAGGTACTAGGGTTGAGGGATAGATTTGCAGAATCAATAGGAAATATGTAATTTCAGCTTTAGATTTCCATATTAGGAGGGTTGGGGCTAAAGTAGAGCAGGGTTGCATATAGAACATGTTAGCTATAATTATTATGTAAATAATAAAGAGTCACCTTTTTTAACAGGTTTTCTTCTATAGACCTACAGGTCCTTCTCTTGGCTTTTACCACATAAGCATTGTATACCCAGAGAAGAATAAATAGCAGCAAGCTATATATAGGCTACATAAGCACATGTTGTTTAACAATGACTTCTCAAGAGCCTAACTATGAACCCTTAGTAGTATTGACAAGAAATGAGTAACAGAAAAAATGAAATTTAGGCTAAATGGGCAATTAGGAACTGGATACAGGCTAAAGGGGGCCAAAAACAGGGCTGTATAATTGGAGTTCAAAGAACTCCATTTATATAGTGAATTTTAAAAAATCACTGAATACAAGTTATTTTTTAGTGAAGTAAACACTTCCCTTGCTAATTTAGGACTTTAAATTGATTAGCCTACTGAAATTTTCCTATCCTATGCAACTGAAATATTTTCCCTTTTCAGAGCATTAAGACAATCTATCACAATAAAAAAAATATCCAAAGCATCTTGAATGGAATGATTAAAAGAAGACATATGAAAATCACAATCTGCAATCTAACAAATAAACTTCTGGCCACACAAATTGTATTAGGATAACCAGCTCTGAAATAATTGCTCAAGTAGTTTAGTAGTAACTTTAACGGTAAAATTCTAGTCCATTGACTTCTTGCTATCTTGGAAATTTGTTGGGCTAGAGAATTGAAACTTTCAGGGATGTGTCTACAGGCTAAAGTATATCCCGGGAAGTTATTTTGAGATCCCTAACTATACCCCTTACCCATCCTCTATATAACGCAGTTTTTTGTGCATTACAGCTTATATTTTGGTCAAATTTGATCCTATATTACTATTAAAAGTGTAAATCCTTGCTTACCTTAGGAAAATTCAACTTTTCACTGTTTTTTAAGCTACTGTATTCCATAATTAGTTCATCTGCATTGAAAAACAATTATTACCTTTTATGGTATAGTTTAAAATAGAATGCAGGCATTTAAACGCATCCCCTGTTTGAAATTCTTATCTTTAAAAGGCTTTTGACAGGGGTAATACAGATAAGACTTTGAACTTTTAAGGGGCTTCTCACTCAAAATTATGATTTGTTGCTACAATTGCGTAAGGTTTATGTTATATGTGTCAATAAAATTTATTTTGTAAATCATAACAGCATAGAGAAAGTCAATTTCTTCAAGAAGGCCCAATAATGATTCTTAGAAACCTGAAGAGAGGCGAAACAGAAATTTCGTGGGAAAAATAGCACAAGTCCTAAATACATGATTGACGTAACTGTAACGGATACGCTCTCTTTGGGTGAGTTTTTTTTTTTTTGGGGGGGGGGGTTAATTTGAAAAAAATAGAAAGATGTATTTGTAACTTACGAATGGGTGATCAGATCTTAATGAAGTTTGATATTTAGAAGGATCTTGTGCTTCAGAGCTCTTATTTTAAATCCCAACCAGATCCAGTGACATTGAGGGGAGTTGGATGAGGAAACCAGAAATCTTGGAAGACGTGAAAATTGAGGTATCTTTATCTTCGAAATGGGTGGTCGGATCTTAATGAAACTTGATATATAGAAAGATCATATGTCTGAGATGCTTAATATAGATGCTTATACAGAAATTACTCTGTATATGAAAGGGGTTTTTCCTCCTCATCGCCCCGCTTTTTACGCTAAAGTTTGACACTTTCTGTTAACTTTACTTTTTAAAATGGTAAAAAACTTTAGCGTAAAGAGCGGGGTGTTGAGGAGGAAAAGGCCCTTTCATATACGGAGTAACTTCTGTTCATTTTAAGTTTTAATGTTGTTCCTTACTTTCAGTTAAAAACACTTGTTTTTTTTTAATTTAATTTATACCATAGTTTTAGTCAATCATGACCTAAATTTTGTTGACCCTACAACAGGAGCCCATAACCAAAATATAGAACGGACATGGAGGGAAGTGAGAAATAACATCCCCACTTATGGTAGAAGAGAAGAACATATAGAAGGATATCTTGCAGAGTATTATTTCAAAAAAAAAATATTCCGTCAAATTGAAAATGCATTATTTCATGAATTTCATATCGGAGCTTTATAACCCTTCATCAGGCTAAAATATAATTGGAGTCCAGACATTGAAATATAGCATAAGCTTATAAATACTAGAGAGAGAAAACGGGTATAATTTCAACAAAAAGTGGAAACAATACATTTTTTTTGAATAAATGAAACTTTGAATAATGATTTATTCTTCCCAGCAGTTTAAACTTGCCCCGCATATTTGGATGATAAATTTGAGGAAGTTTATGTGAGTAACAGATGAGTGACATGTTTGAGGTTTTAAACAGTTAATTGATTTACCATTGAAAGAAGTTGATTCAAGTTGATAGCAGAAATAAAAGAGAGGGATATTTTGATGAAATGAAAAATCAAGACGGTAGGCTCGTCAAGGATTATATTTCGATAAATCAACTATTTATATTGCTAGTGTTGTTTGGATGAATGAAACTTTTGAATAAATGAAACTTTGAATAATGATTTATTCTTTCCAGCAGTTTAAACTTGCCCCACATATTCTTGGAACCGCCTCATAATCCCCCTCTAGATTTTTTTTATAATTTCATTGAAAATGCCTTTATTTGTGTTTTCTTTGAAAAAGAATGACAAATCCCCCCTCCCCCCACCATATTTTCAAAACGCATTTTACACCTCCTAAATTGTGTTATTTGACACTGTCTTAGATGGGATCTCTCAACTCAACAAACACAAAGAAGACTTATGAACAACTTACGGATTTGTAAGCAGTCTTTAACGACATTTCCGTCATTATAAATTTTCCACAAATATATTAAAAATAAGAATGCTAAATTACCTTATAACTTCATCAAAAGCTCCTTTCAGATCCCGGAAAGCTGTTCCGGCTTCCGGGGGAATTGTTATGTCACTTGTAATTACCTTTCCATGTGTCATCCAGTATTTAAAAGAGTAATTAATGTGGAGTTCAAATATTGAGAAGACTGTTTGTTTTAATGAGAATGTAAATATGTAAGCGGTTGTGAGAAAATTAATACAATCTTTTCTCGTTAAATTCAAATAGGCTAGGAAAAAACAAGCCGTATCCAGGAGGGCTAAAGGGTATGTACCCCCGTCCAAAACCTTTCTCTGACTCGTAAAAACGTAGCGAAACGAATATAAACAAGTCTTTCATGCATTTCATAGTTTTTGTTTTATAAAGATTTCTCAAAAAATGATTAATACCCCTTCCCCCTTGAAAATTTCCTGGATACCACCCTATAAAAGAGATTTAGAAATGTGAAAAATACCAGTTTTCAAAATTTAAGGGGTGTGTAACATTTCCAAATCTTCTATATTGGTAAAACGCCAACAATTGGGAGAAGGGATTGTTGAAACACAAATTTTCAATCAACGAAGTCATAGTTTGCACCCAAGGCCCGAGAATTTTGATTCTGCCTTGGCCCAACATGTGCACAATAACACTCACCACTTCATTTTGTTTGAAAACACTTCCATTATTCAGAGGTCCTTGTCGAAATATTTGCTTGATTTTCGTCTTCATATTTTGCTACTGGCTGACAAAATTCTCATTTTCTCAACTATTTGATTTTTTTCATTAATTATATATTTTCCTTTCCTGGTTTCTCACAAAACATTGAGCTTTAAATATTATAGGAATGTGTTGAAGCTTGTCTTAAGTTTAATATGGTCCTTTACTTTCCTTTGTAAAACTTCTTTTCTGGATAGCTGTGTTGTAATTAATGTTTATTAAGGGCTTATTTTGATAATTTTAAATATATATTTATAAAACTATGGTATAAATTAAATTAAAAAAAAACAAGTGTTTTTAACTGAAAGTAAGGAGCAACATTAAAACTTAAAATGAACAGAAGTTACTCCGTATATGAAAGGGCCTTTTCCTCCTCAACACCCCGCTCTTTACGCTAAAGTTTTTTACCATTTTAAAAAGTAAAGTTAACAGAAAGTGTCAAACTTTAGTGTAAAAAGCGGGACGATGAGGAGGAAAAACCCCTTTCATATACAGAGTAATTTCTGTATAAGCATCTATATTAAGCATCTCAGACATATGATCTTTCTATATATCAAGTTTCATTAAGATTCGACCACCCATTTCAAAGATAAAGATACCTCAATTTTCACATCTTCCAAGATTTCTGGTTTCCTCATCCAACTCCCCTCAATGTCACTGGATCTGGTTGGGATTTAAAATAAGAGCTTTGAAGCACAAGATCCTTCTAAATATCAAACTTCATTAAGATCTGATCACCCATTCATAAGTTACAAATACATCTTTCTATTTTTTTTCAAATTAACCCCCCCCCCCCCAGAAAAAAAAAACTCACCCAAAGAGAGCATATCCGTTACAGTTACGTCAATCATGTATTTAGGACTTGTGCTATTTTTCCCACTAAATTTCTGTTTTGCCTCTCTTCAGGTTTCTAAGAATCATTATTGGGCCTTCTTGAACAAATTGACTTTCTCTATGCTGTTATGATTTACAAAATAAATTTTATTGACACATATAACATAAACCTTACGCAATTGTAGCAACAAATCATAATTTTGAGTGAGAAGCCCCTTAAAAGTTCAAAGTCTTATCTGTATTACCCCTGTCAAAAGCCTTTTAAAGATAAGAATTTCAAACAGGGGATGCGTTTAAATGCCTGCATTCCATTTTAAACTATACCATAAAAGGTAATAATTGTTTTTCAATGCAGGTGAACTAGTTATGGAATATAGTAGCTTAAAAAACAGTGAAAAGTTGAATTTTCCTAAGGTAAGCAAGGATTTACACTTTTAATAGTAATATAGGATCAAATTTGACCAAAATATAAGCTGTAATGCACAAAAAACTGTGTTATATAGAGGAGGGGAAGGGGTATAGTTAGGGATCTCAAAATAACTTCCTGGGATATACTTTAGCCTGTAGACACATCCCTGAAAGTTTCAATTCTCTAGCCCAACAACTTTCCAAGATAGCAAGAAGTCATTGGACTAGAATTTTACCACTTTAACTAATATTGCATTAACTTTATAAGATTTTTCTTAACCATTTTCTTATCTACCTATCCCACCCACCCAGTAAAAGAAAAAAACCACCCACCTACACAAGAAAAAAGCTAGTTTTAACTAGGCTAATAACATAGTATTTAAGTCTATTTTAGTGCAACCTACCCAACAACATAAAATCAAGCTCAATAACTCACCACACTGGTACACAAAAATGGTGCCTTCATCTTGGATCCATCTGAAGACATACTCCATGAGTAGCTATAATTGAAACTTTTGCCTTCTTTCCGAGTTTACTGGAGACGAACGTACAAAATGTAAGTTGTTAAAAGTCAACTTTTCATTAACTTTCAGTCAACTTTTACAAATCGAACGCTAAAACTTAACTCGGAATCGCAAATAAAACGTCGGAATGCTGGTTTCAGTCAACTTGAAAAGTGAATCAAACGCAACTCAGATAGGTATTTGTTGTTGTATTTTAGGGGTTAAACCCCGAGTACGCTCCAAGAGCACGGGAACTAGTAGCTTTACAACAGTGTTGCCACTACAGTTAGTTCCTAAAGTGCTGAATGATTCAAATTTGCCTGGCAACAGCTGACCGAATTGACAAGTTAATTTTAAAAAGAGTGAAAAAGAAATAAAACGCAGAATGAGTGGACCAGAAAGAATTTTCGGAGCCCAGGATCCCTCTGGATCCACCGATTTTGCTAAAAAAAACTATTCTTTTCTTATTAAACAAGACATCTGTGATTGAATGTTGACCATAGGACAGCTTTATACCTGCTGATTTTAAGATACGTCACGTCCTTGATTGTGGCCCCATCTAAATACCCGCCAACCTTTTTGATAGCGCATCTGTGTCTTCTCATCAAACA
The DNA here is from genome assembly GCF_032884065.1 of Artemia franciscana. Lineage (NCBI taxonomy): Eukaryota > Metazoa > Arthropoda > Branchiopoda > Anostraca > Artemiidae > Artemia > Artemia franciscana. Next base: position 31,390,102 of record NC_088867.1, on the reverse strand, counting down.
GTCGATATGTTTGGTATAAAGATTTTTGTCCGTCCTGCGCTGCCCCAAAGACAAACGATTCAGTTTGTAGTTAGTGTTAATTGTTCAACCTGTCAACATCTATTAAAGTTCAAAGTTACTTTACCAGAGACATTCCGTGATTGTTGATCTTTGCATGACCAAAGGGCAAAACAAAACAATATTGTGCAGAATACGAGTTACATCTAACTCAATTAAAATGTGCTAAAAATAATTTGACTCTTGGTTTCATGCAGGGGCTGAAAAGTGTGCCAGGATAGATCTTACCAATTGGATTAACTCCTGGATGTGCCTTGATTTCTCCACTAAATCCAAGGTAAACCTTACTTTTTTCCGGGTCTTTATTTACCCCGTTCTGCCTTCCCTCGAACACCTCGTGCCCCAGTTGAAAGAAAAAAAATTCTTGGCATCCTGACCCTCTACACAGCCATTTTTCTTTTTTAACAGAAAAGCCTACTTATAGAAAAACTACAAGTGACATTAATCTAAGTTCAGAAATTGTAAGCGACCTCAATCTCACCTCTATTCAACCTAAGTATAATCCTGGTCTTGAGAGCACAGAATTCGTTTTGACAGTACGGAAGTGAATCTGCCTAATAATAATGACTTCCCTGCTAATATTCGCAAGAGTACTAATATAATTTTGTCTAGATTTTGCAAATTATGAGATAAACGTGATTCTCGACATGATCTTTCTCCAAGGAGGTTGCAGGAAAAAAGTATTCCTGATAATAGTGTTATAAAAATTCAGCGTTTTTTAGGCAAGGAAATTGCAAATTAGGTTCAAAGTGCCCTTATGATCATAGATTTAATTCCCATAACCTGAAAAAACGAAATGAAGCTAGCCAAAGAATTTGTTCCAGATCTTATATAACAAGTGCGACCAAAAGAAATGCTCAATATTGCACTTATGTCGTTTTTACCCCACTGGCAAATGTACTACATTAGAGTGTAATTTTACCATGTTCCTTTATGTAAGTTAGCATCAAGCAGGTGTTGTTTCGGATGTGATAACCTGCATATTTATGCCCCATCTTCCCTTTTACCAAAAAAACAAGCTGCAAACAAAAGCCAATTGCACAAACTTGGGCAGTCCCAGCTGTTACCAGTCAAAGATCTCACACTGGAAATCCCCTTTTTTAGGCAGCACTATGGATCCCAATCCTCCTATATTAATACCTCTTACTATCTCCCTCCCTATGCTATACAAATCAACATACCCCAAGTATCCTCTCCCCTAAACGCCCCTCCAACCCAGAAACTTACTCACGGCCAGTCAAATCAGCATCGCACCAACACCCTCCCACAATCCCCTCTTATTCATATTCCTCCCAGTCACAAACCCCCTTGCATGCTCTATCCACTTCATGCGCCCAAGATGCTGTTGACTGATTCGGGCCTCCACCCATCATTTGCCAAAGTAAATCCAACCTCCCTCCTCCCAGGAAATTCACACCCCACTCCCCTTTCCCAGCACCTTCTTGTCTTCCGA